>NW_010098663.1:0-24919 GCF_000699245.1 Pterocles gutturalis
CAATGGGTTGGTGCAGCCCTGGGCAGGGCCCGGCTCAGGCAGGGCGAGCCGGTCCGGCTGTGCAGCCACCTGCTTGGCTTCTGCCACGAGCTCACCCAAGAGTCTGTTTTCCCGGGGGCCGATGAAGACCTGCGGTAGAGAGAGAAGTGGGATCTGAGAGATGAAAGGACCACATGACACTCCGGTCAGTGAAGGGGAGGGAGAGAGAGAGCTTCTCCATCTTTTCCCCTGCAACGTGGTGCAGACTCACCCATGAGAAGATGCAGACATGGAGGATCCCACTTTGGAACTAAAAGCCCACGCTGGAGCCGGGCAGTTGTCAGGGGACTGTAGCCCCATTTGGAAATGAGAAGATGCAGATGTGGAGGACCCCATGTTGGAAACAGAAGCCCATGCCAGAGCCGGGCAGTTGTCAGGGGACTGTAGCCCCATTTGGAAAAAGGGCTCACGCTGGAGAAGTTCTGGAGAAGGACACACTTACTTGAGAAAGGACCCCATGGTGTAGCCGGGAAAGACTGTGAGGAGCCCTCCCCTGAGGAGGAAGGAGCAGCGGACTGACTGCACCCCCATTCCCTGCCCCCCTGTGCTGCCGAGAGGCAGAAGGTACAGAACAAAGCCTTTGGGCTTTGGGAAGAAGGGAAGGGTGGGGGAGAAGTGCCTTTTTGTAAGATGTGTTTTTTTCTCTCTCTCAGTATTTTGCTTCTTGTTGTAAATAGTTAACAAATTCAATTGTTTTCTTGTTCTTCACAAGTCATGTCGGTTTCTTGCCCGTGACCCTAAGTGGTGAGTGAAACCCTCCCTGTCCCTGCTTCAGCCCACCAGGTGTTCAGCAAAAACTGTCCCTGTGGCTTTATAAACCACGACAGTCACTCAGCATGCTGACACACTGTTCATGAAACAGAGGGTAATAATCTAGGAAAAATGGTCATTAAATCACTCTTTAACAAAAGATATCATTATATTTTTAAGGTTTCACTATGAATCTGCATTTGTTTATGAAGGTTTTACTTCAACAGCTGTGTTTGACAGTACATGCATTTGGTGCTTTGCAAACTATGAAAACTACAGACAGTGTTGAAACTCCATGGGCTCCACCTGGGGCTTTTAAAGGTCAGAAGGTCCCTTTTACATTTGTATTACTGTAGGACCTGCCTGGAACCCTTGGACCATCTCTGAAATGATTAGATGCTCTACATGCAACAGGCAATGAGAGAACTCTTATTTCAGCATAGTTATAAGCCACATAGAATTTCCTCCATGTATCACTTCTTTACTATGACTTCTCATGGAAATCAACCCAGATGAACTTAATTTTATTATATGCTTGCTTGGGCTTTTCATCCATATAATTCTTATTTCTGCCTTTGCTACTTTTTGCTAGATGCAGATATTGGATGTTTTATTGGGTTACCATACTGTTGCAGATCAGTTTCTAAATATTTAAAATAATTCTTATGCTCACACAGTGACAGCTGATCAAGTCAGTGTCTTTGAAAGAATTACCTTCCCACTGATTTAAGAAGGTATCTCCTCCCCTTGCAGATGCAAAGCGTTACCTGACTGCCTTGTTATGTCCACTGTGACACAAGGTGACACAAGTCAACTGAAACTAAGGCACTTATAGCAGAGTAATATTCAGGTAGAGAGCTGTAACTTCTATAAAGTTGTTGCCTCTGTTGCTGGCAGCCATGTGGGCTTACCTGAAATCACCACCCTTGGCTGGGGTTTGCTTAAAAGCATTGTTGTGAAACAATTACACTTATGAAAAAACCCCAGACATTTCTTTCACTCCCTCTTATAGGGGCAAAACCAAGTGCAGACAAGTAGCGAGACTTCTTTTTTTTTTTCTTTTTTTTTTTTTCTGAATCTGCTGCCCGATTTAGCCCCAGGAAAATAACATTCTCAGTCCTTGAGTATGTATTTACACTGAATTTCCTCCGGGTTGCATGGGATACCACGCAGGTGAGATAAAAGCCTCAATGAATTCTTTGACTGTTTTTGTCCCAGTGCTGTCTGTACTGGGAGCAGGGAGCAGCTGCTGGCTTTGCTTTCCAGCCCAGCTTTCTCCTTTCTAACCCAGCAGCGGGCTCCAGGTGGCAGCACGGGCACCGTTTGTGCAGCAGGTGGAAGGGTTTGGCATGAAAAGCTTCTGATTCAAATTATTATGTCTGTTCTGGTACCGGATTAAATTTGTTATGAAAATGCATCTGAAAATTTAAATTGGAATCCTTTTTAAGGATTTTCTTCAGGAATATTATTCTAAGAATCATCTGTAGCAGCTTTAATTTCTCAGAAGCATGTTTTCTCACTGAAAAGCTATGGTTACTGAACTAAACTGAGCTAAACTTTATGATAAATCTATCACAAAAAGTTTCCACATAATTCAGAAAATGAATGGTTTTTAAATCAATTTATCAAAGATTATTTGGGTTAAATCATACCCTTATTTTTTCAGCAAGCTAAGTGTAGGACTTCTGTTCTTTGCAGGAACACAAGTGTGGCAGGGGATCCTTGGGTCTTGAAATCCTCCCATTCGCAGTTCCAGGTACAATGGCATATATACCCTTTCAGTGAGAGAGGCAATAGCCCTGAGGTCCCTTGAAGCAGCCCAAACTAATGAGTCGTGAAGACCAAAAAGCACTGAACTTTATTGAGGACTTTATTTTATTTAGGACAAGAGGGAATGGACTCTAGTTGCACCAGGGGAGGTTTAGGCTAGATATTAGAAAAAAATTCTTCACTGAAAGAGTGATCAGGCATTGGAACAGGCTGCCCAGGGAAGTGGTGGAGTCACCATCCCTGGAGGTGTTCAAGAAATGTGGAGATGTGGTGCTTAGGGACATGGTTTAGTGGGTTAGGTGGTGTTGGGTTGACAGTTGGATTTGATGATCCTTGAAGTCTTTTTCTAGCTTTAATGATTCTATGATTCTATGAACTTTGATGGTGGGGACACAACAATACCAGCTTCATTCACCAACCAAAGACCTGAACTATGTTCAGATTTTTAGGGGTTAAGGAGGAGAATGCCCAGAGAAAACAACAGCAAGGAAATAATATAAAATATATGTACGGTAATGAAAGGTAATATAAAACTGCCCATTAGATACAAACAAGACACTTGTAACAGGCTTTAACAATGTTTTTGACACACTGAGAAAGGCATCCTGCATTTCAGATGCTTATGTGTATTTGTTCACACACTATATGCTCTCCCTCCTAAGCATAGTTCTGCTTTTTGCATCTTGTTGACTCCCTTTCAAACACTACAGGAGTCTGTGCTCATCCCTGAGGCAGAGTTTGCTCTGAGTATCTCATCTCATTCCCTTGCTAATACCACAAGCTAGACACAGAAGTGTGCATTTTCCCAAGAGCATCTGTTTTTCCTCTGTTCTTTCTCTTTAGCTGTATATAAAATCTGGATGGCAGATTAATTACTGAAAAGCAATGTCACCTCTCTCTTGTTTCTGTTAGCATCAGAACAGACACATTTCATCCAGTTTTGCACACACAGAAAGTAAAACAACTCACATAAAAATCCAAGATGGCTTTTATGTCCACTTAGAAGAGGTAAGCAACTCAGTTTTCAGTAAAAGAAAGAGAAATGAGCAGGAGAAGAGCATCTGCTGAGAGACAACAACAGGAAAAAATAATTTTCTCACTATAACACTGAGAAAATACAATCTTTCCATAGTAAATGACTTTAAAAGCAGTCTGAAAGCAGTGAAGATATTCAACTAACAATAAACAACTTCCTTACTAAGAACTAGGTTTCCATTTCCTAATTCCAGGTGTTATGGTGCTGCAAAATATCTTTTTCTACACAATAAATAATGTAGATGTGAAATCTTTAAAATTTCAAGAGTTTCTTGGGGGAAGTAATATTAAGTCAGACTTCATGAAAGCTGAAAATATGAAGGCTAAACACAAGTTTTTAAAGATATTTTTCCAGAAAGATAGAACTTGCAGTCAAGTAGCCACTGAATCAGGTTCATTAAACGAATCTGTGCTCAGTTCATTCATTAAGTGAATTAATGTGCTCTCTTTAACATGATGGACATTTGCCTGCCTCTATTTGGGGCAATCCATTCTGAGGGATGTTTTCCAAGCTAACCTAACCATTACTGTCTTTTTTCACCTTCCAGGCCCTGGAAGGTCTATCTGGGTTTCTTCTGACTCTTGCACCTCTTTCTCTCTCTGGAAAACTTTCCATCTTTGATGCTCTCTGCCAGGATTAATACTCAAATAGACCCCAGGAAATAGACTCTACTGATTGGCTTTACCATCAGACTTCATTATATCAAAATTCCTTTATACTTTAGTAAATAGCTTCCCTGAATCAGAGCTGAAAGACTAAGCTTTATATCTTAATTCTGAAACCCTTCATTAACTAATTTTGTGGATCTGCAGATGAACTAATTTGTCTTGCTAGCAGAGCAGAACTAATAACAAAAATATGCCTTTCTATGCGTGCATGCTCCCAGAGCCTCTTTACGCTTACTTTCAACAAAGAACCCCCAAAATGCAGAAGTCAAACCTTCTGTTGAAAATAGGTTTCTCTCTGTTTCTCTCATTTGGGTCCCAAGCACATGATTAGATGCTGTATTTGGTGTGTATTCTAATCAAACCTCATACATCATTTGAGTGAAACACGCAAGTTGAGGGCTTTCTGAAACTCTGTAATGACAACTGGGCAGAGTGAAAGACAAGAATTAATGAAGCGGAAATGTTCTGTCCCGTTAAAGACATGATAAACACAGCCCAATTCTCTGCATTTGTCCTAAACTAGTCGTGTGCCTTACCCACATTAGTAATTTTGCACGGGTTACAAGCAGAGCTTTCAGATTATTATCAGCAAAGCACTCTTTTTCTTTTTGGATTGCAACAAAGTCAGAGAAAACAAAAAATAAAAATATATTTTAAAACTGTTAAGATTGTCTGTCTTTGTACTCCAGAGCCTTGGGGAGCTGATTGTTCTCTTCTTTGATGTGCTTCAGCAAAGGCACAGACAGTAGTGGCTTAGGACCAAGAATCGCCAGGAGCAGCAGACAGGCTCTTCTACCGAGCAAGCCTGGCCTCATAGTTGGGCTGTGTTCCCCACAATATCCCCACTCCCATGCCCCCTCTCTCCTACCGCCAGGCCAGCACCTATAGCTGGGGCAGCAGCACACTGCTGCTGGACTCCCTTCTCAGAAACCACCAAGCAGTGGGTGTTAATAAGGTGACAGCTAAAATGTTAGAAAATGATTGACAGCATGGATAAAACAGCTCTTTCAATCTATGTCATTTTGGGGAAGATAAGAGAATTTAGAAGTATATAGCTACTGTACAACCGCAGAATTGTATTTAGATAGAGAACATTGCAGAGCTATTAAAAATATTACTAGGATTTGTGTAATTTTTGAGTAGTAACTTCCCAGACACAGACAGAAGAATGAATAGCTAGCACAAAAGGATTATAAGTCATGTTGGTTTGCAACGGCAAGGGACTCAGTGACCTAGTATGGTCTAATAGTTTTGTCTGCCTAATGTTGATCAAGAGTGAAATCAACCCAGTTGCCTTATCTAGCGAAGACATATTATATGGATATACCTTCGGTGCTGTAATCTGTGCCTCCACAGAGGCCAACCCCTCTTTGAAAATTCGTAGGGGACTTCTGGGATATTGCATGGTCACTCACCAGGAGAAAAATAAGTTAACTTTTTCAAAAGCTAAATGTCTGGTGTACACAGGTAATTTACTACCTTGCTACATAAACATGTCTTTCCTGAGGAAAAGTATCTGCATGCCTGCTCTTGGATTGAGCCAAACATCAGGGGAAACATGTTTTCTTAAATCTCAGGTTCAAGTCTATGCTTTGAGACCACTGCCAGGGTGTTTGTAGTTCCCTGGGGGCTGGGGACTGGTGGGGCTCAGGCCTGAGGTGGCTGGGGCAGGACCCCCACCCCAAAGGCATTTGGGTGGTGGGACAGGCCCCAGCAGGTGATGCCCTGACCCAGCCACTCCAGACAAGACAGCAGTGCAAGGTGACTTCTATAAGTGAAATGTTGATGTTTACCTTCCAGAAACAGTTTCAATAAATTAATTTGCAGCAAATCTTCATGTCAGCCCATGTGTCAGAAATTAGTTCACAACATGGCTTCCATTTTGGTATTTCTATGAATTTGTTGAACGTGCTTAAATTTCTTCCAGTAGTTTTCATGTGCATTTCTCACCAAGTCACCAGGTGAATTATTTCTTAAACATTAAAACAGTATATACAAAATGAAAGCTATTCATTTTCAAGTGTTACAGAAGGAAGACAGTAATTTATGCCAGTAGAAGAAAAAGAGAAACTATGCAGTTGCTCTTTTTATCTTATGTACAGATGACAGTTTTTTGCTCTCCCATTTTTTTCTTAATACACTAATATTTCCCTCACCCAGTCTTTGCATTTTTTTCCTTTGATTAATTAATTTAAATCTATTTTACAGTGGGATTCTTTTGGCACTACCCCCACCTTTTTTTTCCCCAACTCCTCTTTGTCCTCTTTGTACATAGTAATTCTCAAATAATTCACTCCTCTATCATAGCTGCTTTGGTAACGTAGTAAAGCCACCAGCCTTCAGCCCTTCAAAGACCAATAGGTGAAATGTCTGCTCTTTTCTCTCTGGGTAAATGAGTATGAAAAAGGTAAGATGTCTCCTTATGCAAAACCTTAGTTTTCAAATAAGATTTTTCCAGTTTATCTCTGTTGTATGGAAAGTTGCTTATCTTTAAAAATAGCTCAGGTTGATGAAATTTTCATATGGAAGATAATATAACTAATTACCCTTACTGGAACTTTGTATATCTAATAAAATTACATAGAATTTTGTGATTTTTACCTTCTATTACAATAATGGTAGAAGAATTTGAGGCTAACTGACATCTGCTCAGTACCTGAGAAGACCCTGAAGAATAAGTTTACTGGAAAACATCTAATTGTCTTTTACGATCCACATTGTTCAGGAGCAGGATCCCTATGTTGGAAACTGTTAAAGTCTGCTCTCTTGTTGCTCATGGAGATTAAATCACAAAGTTGCTCTCTGTGTGTATCAGCCTATGGAACAGACCACAGGGTAGGAAAATGTTCTATCCAGAGAGACACGACATTGAAAAATAAATGTTCACATTCTTCTGATGACCGTAGAGCTTCATGTACCCTTTATAATATGCAGGGTACAAAATTCAAGTTCAAATATTTCCTGAGTGAGATAAAACAAATTGCTGATTTACATTCCAAAAATATACCCATGAAAATTAGATCTTGTGTATTAACAGTCAGGATCTTGACACAGCAATGTCCAGACCCATTACATAAAACTGTTGCAATCAGTCTCTTCAGATTAGTTAGAGATTCAACAGTCTCTATTACTGTTTCAGTTTCTGCATTCTCTGTTTCCTCTCACACAAAACACAGTCTGGAGAACCTCCCATATGAACTCAGACTTTGTTGCCATAGTAAATGTTGGAAATCTATTCCTTCCTGACTGCAGCTGTCAAAAGATGGAGAGCCCAAGTATCCCTAGGTTCATTGGCTTAGTACTCTTCTGTTGAAAAATGGGCCATTTATTTTTACTTAAAATTGTCTAGCTTCAGCTTCCAACCACTTTTCCTGACAACGCATATCAGCTCTTCTTACAGCTGTAGACAATACGAAAGACACCTCTTAAATGTCTCTTGTGCCTACTTTTGTTATATTTTCAACTGTAGTAGGGCATGTTTTCCAGATGTCAAATCCTTCTTTCAAACTTTTTCTAAATGTGAGCACTAGAATATACAGAAAATTTCAGAGAATATACAGAAAATTTCAGTAATGAACCCATTAACGTCATCCACAGAGACAGAGTAAATCCTCCAAACCTACTTGATATTTGCTATATTTCTGCATCCAAAGCTATTATTTGCAGAATTAAACTGAGAGGGTAAGATTCCTTACCATGTTGCAGAGTCTCACTTACCATCCTTCACTTAAGAGTACAGACCAGAACCAAAAATGTGTGAACCTCAACTTCTGTTCTGAGATATTCAGTTTTACCTGTCTTTTTGGCTTGGGTCCAATGCCACCTAGATTTGCTTGTCCTCAACATCCTAGTTTAGCTGGAACCATATCAGCCACTCCCTGGTCCTCAGTAGCCTCTGCTGTGCTCTATGAAGCTCTGTTTAGCAGATTACCCTTTATTTTCATTACTTTCAGCTCTACATTCTGTTTCACTAATAGTAATATAAACTATTACTACCTAAAAGTGAGAGACATTTCGCTATACAGTGCATACAGTGCATAAAGTATAGCTATTTCTAAAAATTGCAAATATGATAGTATCACAAGCTTCTTTTTTTTCTTTTCTACTCAAGGTCTATTTTATGGCAGAATTTAATATCCAACACTTATATTCAGTAACAGCAAAATTTCTCTTAATGTTACTGGAAAAACAGAGTAAAACTTGGTCATGGATGCAAATCAACTCCCCAGTTTTCCCTCCCACTCTTTACCAATAAGGTAAATGCATAAATCTTGGCCACTTGACACCCACTGCTCCAGTTCTGTTGCTGCTGGGGAGGTGCACTGCAAATGCTATTACTTCAGGGAGACTGTCAGATGCAGATTATGAATGTTTGACTGAATCAGCCTTCTAAGTATAATAGTTTTAAACGTTTTCACAGAAGTGCATTAGTCTCTGCAAATCTTGCAGTTGAAATATTGTGACATTTAACTGGCAGCTCTATTCACACTGAAAGTCATTGCTTGCAGTAGTAAAATTTAAAGAAATTACATTATTACACATAACTGAAAAATTGTCATACCTTTGTGGTTCTGTGCCTTGAAGTCTCCCAGGTATGTGATTATGTAATAATAATAAATTGTTTGCCTTATTGTTTCAGCATCTTATGTCAAATTACAAGGGGAACAATAATGATGAGAAGAATTATTGTCTAGAGTGGGAGTTGCATGTGTACATATTTGAACTCTTGTATTTATTGAAATATTTAAGATTTTGAATTGCAATATACTTTTTCTTTTGAGAGATTCTGTTGCTCCAGGTGATTTAAAGAGCAAGGAATTCAGTTTTCAAGGCCTGATGGTCTGAATTTTAGTGGTAATACCTTCAATTCCTACTGACTCCTGATAATTACTGAACACAGATTTATTTTCTGTGCCCCAGTGTTCATTTTAACAAGTTAATGTTACAGATCTACGTCTTAAAAATTTAGCTCAAAGCCTGTAAATCAAAGTTATAGAAAGAAGTAAAAGCTGGTTTGATGTCTCACATGGCAGAATTTCTGCTCCCTTGGGGTAAATTTATTTCAGTAAGTCATTCTTTTATGGGAATTTCTCTGGGACACACATTCTAGGAAATTCTGGCCATAACTTGTACAGGAAAATAAAGCTCACCTAAAATCAAAAACACGAGATCCAGCCTCATACATAGCTCCCAATGTACTTCAGAAATGGGAATGAGTAGATCTTTGTAAAAAAGGCTGCAGGTGAGGGAAACCCAGCCTTGTTTTTCCCCCAAACCCAATGTATCATTCCTCCTATGCACCACAGAAAAGAGGGTGACCATTTAAGTATGGAAGGGAATAAAGAAATATCTGTAAGAAATTTCTTTACATGTCACCACAGGTGGTAAATGGGGCCTGCGTATTCTTAGAACTGCAGGAAAGCCATGAAAAGGGTTATGCTTAAGCTCACTCAGTGTTTCCACAGGGAAAAAGGACTATAACCATAAGAGTGACACAGAGTTTCTTTCTGGTGCCAGCCATTCTTTCAGTCTTTCTGTAATGCAAAATATATGAGAAAGAAAGCAAGTGAGAAATATTCCAAAGTGGACATTCAAAACTCAGTGATATTTTAAAAAAATCTTAATATGTTTGCCTGTTCTGAATATTTGCAAAATGGGGAAAGAATACCAACCTGTCATTTCACAAAATGTGAAAATAATTATTTTGTGTAGCAGTCACATAATATAATGAAAAATGCCACAGAAAAAACAACATTAGGAAATCAGTATTTGTTTCCTCAGAGAATGACATGAATGGAAAAGCTTAAAATAAAGCATGGGACTGCTCGCTGAAAACTGACTGTAAAACCAAATGTTGAATGGGTGCTCATTGACTGAGCACCTTTCATTGTATGCTGTAAATGAAGCAGAATTCCCAGGAAAACATAAACATAAAAGACCTCTGGCAGGCTCTTCAGTCTGTCCATGTCCTTCTCAGGACAGTGAAACAGAGAATGAGTTGGCAGGAGACACAGCAAGACAAAGAAAAGGTCTGTAGGGATACTGTTCTGAATCTTTCTCTTTCCTCTACATTATTGTTCTCTGTTACATACTTAATATGACTGAATCATAACTGCATAAATAATTTAAATTTTTCTATTTAATAGTTATTGAGTTCTTGACTTTGTATTCTCAATAATGCTGTGTGTGCGTGTGCGTGCACCATGATAAATACCAGTGTAAATATCTTCAATAAACTGAGCAGCAGTTCATAACCAAAATTTCATGACAAAATTCATCATGCTGTCTTCATTAAATTGCAAAGCTCTGCAATCTCCTCCCAAAAAAAGGACGTTGGGCTCTTCACTGTACAGTCCATCATAACTTCTGGGCCCCAACCTTCCATTATGAGAATATCAACTGGTTTGTTACAATATTACTTCATATTTTGAGAATTTAACATACTCAGTGGTGAAAGCTCCTCTTGCAATTTGACATACTAGTCCTCAAAGAAACTGAAGAAGTGAGATATACAGTGCAATGCAAAGAAAAAAAAGGTGAAAAATATCCCCCCAAACCAGACAAAAGGAAGATAGGGAAGAGAGAATACTTTTCTTGTTGGGAAACTCTGACGATGGTGCATATCTTAAGCACCTTTTCCCCACTTCCACAGCAAAGACATGACTGTGTGGCATATTTACAGCCTGTAGCATCCTTCCCAAATTAATCAGGAACATATTCTGCTGAATCATGTTGGAAATCCCATTCAGCTGTGAGACCTTCAAGTAGCACCTCCTCCCAGTAATGCCACAGGTATTAACATATTCTTTTTTTTTATCTGAAGTGAGTTGAAAGCAATCAAGAATTCTTTGGTCACCATCACAATTAACTTACTTTTGGTACTGTGTTTATCCTGGTTTAAGTAACCTTCCCTTCTCTTCTCCATGATCCTCTTCTCTCTATCCTTAAATTAGACCATGAACTCTTTGAGACAGAGAACTTATGTGTTTATTTTATGCTGCCTCAGGAAACACATACTGAGACTGTGATTTCTAACCAAATAATTAAAAAAACCCCCAACAAACAAACAACTTCCTGTGGCAAAACATTTATGAAGCTGACATTCAGTTCTGCATTAAAGATGACCTGAAGACATATTAATAAACAATATTTTAAAAAACACCATAATTTGCATATGAATATAGGAGGCACAGGGACATTTAGCAAACATAGGATCTGAGGAACTGAAGTACGGTTTTCAAAAACATTGAGTAGCTAAGAAATACAAGTACATATTTAAGAAAATTCAGAGTAACTCTTATTGCTTTTTTTGTGAAACCAGCTTCTAAACTTGTTTGTGCTAAATTAATTTTGAAGTATAGCTTACACCTATACTAGTAAAATTACTTATACGAGAGCAGAGAACTTGGTCACAGCATAGGATGATGCACGGTGTTCTTCTTCTACCACAGTCCCTGGCAGAGTTTGGCTTGGACCAACTGCTGCTCTCCGAGACAATCCATGGGCACCAGCCAGGAGTTAACAACAGTCAGAGACTAGGAGAGGGTTTGGATGTGGCCACCCCATTTTGAGCAATAAGGGAACCTAGGTGCATAGATATGCAGACACAGCCCAGGAATCTTCCTTTGATGCACTTGTCCAGCACAGAAGAGGGATGTCATGGCCAGGCAGGGCAGTTTTAGGGACCTCACACTGCTAGGGCTAGGCTGAATCACTGCTTTTTGCGAGGAGTGGGCAGGAGAGATGCCCAGGCTGACAGATGACCCCATAGCCTGAGATCTGTAGAGGCAGTGCAAAAGGGAGTTTGGTTTGAAGCTGGCAGCCCTCATGTGTGGCTTTCACCCTTAAGTCCCACTCATAAACTGTCTCTATAAACAATGGTTCAGAAACCTCTGGTTAACACATTCTCCTAATCTAGGAGACAGAGGCAAATACAGCTCTTCTGCAGCAGTGTATGAGTAATGCCTTTGCCTGATCAAAATGAAGTTCCTAGAACTATCTGTGTGGTGAAGATGTGTATTCTGTCCATGGGAAGTATAACACACCCTCACTCAGACACTATCTCCTTGGGACTGCAAAAACAACATCAATAACTGTCTTTATGAATTCAAGAATGTATAGATGCCTCTGGTAAGACAGGAGGGAGTGCAGGGTTTCCACTGTAAACAGGATGAAATACTGCATTTCTTGCAAAAAAAATGGGTGGAGGATTTATTGGAAACATTTTCGCTCATCATTGCATGTCATACAAGTGGGATTTTCTGGTTTCTTTCTTTTTCAGAGCTGCCATATTCCTTGGATTTCATGGCATGAACATGGCTATTTGTCTGCTAGGTAACTTATGTCTTTCAGTTCAGCAGAAGCCTTAATTCCAAAGAAGAAACCAAACATAATTTTCAATCTCTTGATATTTTGTTGTCTCAATTATGGCTGTTTTGCCTGCTACCATATTGCTCTGTTTGAGTGTGCCATATGTCATTCATAACATAGCAATGCAAATCCAAGCAGGAAACATTGCTTTGAGCTGACATAATAATAATTATGAAATACTGTTTATAACCAGCTTAGAAAGCTGTGCCTGTTACACATTCCAACTTCCTTACAAAAAACATAGAGAGAGTGGTGACACAGAAGAATATAAAAATGGCTCAGATAATCTTAGTCATGGAGCTCCTACAGCTAAAAGGAACTAACTGAAAGCAGACAGAGCATGAATCCAGAACACATCATGGGTTATAAAGTACCTCCTAATGCCCTCTAAAAAATGTCTGGTTTGCAATGAAAGACTAAAAATCTGTCCATAATGTACCACAGAAGGAGAACAGGAAAGATGAAGACCATTGCCAAGGTTAGAGTTGACAATGTGGCCCTAAAACAGTGAGAGATTTAATCTTATTTTCATTAAGTTTGTTTTTCCTTATACAGTCAGAGGAAATCCATTACTGGCCCTCAAAACTGCATTTGAAAAAGAGTAAGCTGCTTCCTGGGGAGCTGAGAGCTAAGCAGTGCTTGCTATCAGGTTCTTCTGTTTCAGTACAACGTCCAGTAACTATGAAATACTTAATGCATAAGGTCTTATAGCTGCCTTTTCGTGTGGTCTCATTAACAAGATCTACCTGAGACAAATACTGGAAAAGGAAAGGCAAAAAATCCAAACAAAATCCATTACCCAGGTAGATATTTTTTTCACCTGTTTCACCCAGGGGTGATAATTTTTGTTATTATCAGTAGCATAAGAGTAGAGCAGTGATTGTTGATAACATCAGTGTTAGGGAAAATAATTTAAACATAAGTATTTATGAAAGCTCATGTTTTAAAACTTGGGTCACAGATTAAGTTTGCTTCCTACTACTGCACTGTGAACAAAACAGATTCACAGTTGGCTGAGAAAATCGAGTAAGGGTTAAGTGAAGCACATTATAATGCTACCCTAGGCCTGTGCCTACAAGCATGAATTAGGTGAAAGCTACAGAAATCTGCCTATACGCTTTATAAACGTACTTTTTCTGGCCCACAGATCAGGTTCCCTCTATGTAGCCCTAACTTTAGAGATGAAAGACATGATGCAATGGCTATTTAATGTAGGAGATGTGATAGCTGAGCCTTGGCAAATATTAACTTAGAAATTCTTAACCCCAGGCAAATGTAAGCTGATTCAGCTGTGCTTAGTGCACTGAACTGGATGAAATAACTTCTTGTATTTCAAGAATTCACTGAATGTGAGCAGTTCCTCTAACTATTACATGGTTAAGTCATGGTAATTTATTTGTGCATGAATCCTTAGAATTACAGATTTTGAGCCTGCCTACCTGAAAACCAGCATAAATCAGGCAGAAATTCTTGACACTCCATGTGTGTTCAGTTGTTCTAAGATATTAGAATATCTAAATAATGCTAGGCATGATCTAAAGAGTCCTTTTTTTCCATGAAAAGGCAGCTTTATGTAACATAAGGGCTGTAACTCTCTGAATTGCTTTATTCAGGCATCCTTATCCATGTATGAAGAGACTATGCAAGCGGGATAGATACCGCTTAAAAGCAACGCTTTTTAGCTAAAATTCACTATTAAGAACAGGGGTTAGCAAGCAACTAAACTCATGACTACGAAAGACTCTTGCTGCAAGGCGGCCATCTGTCAGGAGAGGAAGGTTTAGACCTTCTTGCCTCCTTGGGGCGGTCTTCAATGTTCCTAAGTTGTCGTCATCAGCCAAGTCTCTGTGTTTGCCTTTAGGATTTTATGTTTTTTGGTGCTTTTCTTCTTGAATGCTTGGGCTACTAGTAGTCACCATCTGAACAACCCAGCCTCTGTAATTTTACCTTTTTTATCCTGCATGGCTCTGCTCTGCAGACTGCCTCACAGCTCTCTCTCACTGTTTAGCAGTTTCCTCAGCAGTATCAGCTAAGATTAGATGTCTGGGGCATATGGGAGCTGGGACTTGTTCCTTGGAAAACAAAGACCTGAGCTGTGGAGAAGGAGGGGTTTTATAGAGTGTGCATCTCAAAGGGCTAAATAAAATTTACAGAAGTACAGCAAAATTGTTCTATGAAAATAACAAGCTCTCTATGTCCCTTCTTTGGAAGATGAGGTCTGGATTGGGTGTCACCTATGTTGGCAATTAAAGCTGCTACTTGTCATGGAAGCAAATTACTGTTCACCACTGCTTCATGGCAGCTAAGTGCAGACTCTTATCCCAGGGCATGGTTGCAGTAGAGTTAAGGTTGGCAGTGCCTCCAGAAAATTCTTCCTGACAACATATTTGCAACTTCAGAGATTTTTTTTTTTCCCCTGAACAATGATTGCTTCAGTAAGTTTGGTGTAAAAAGAAGTAGCAACTATTTTCTGAAAAAATGATCCAGTGTAGAAAAGTTTCATGTTCTGTTTTGCTACCTTATCAATCTATTAATGTGCATTCCATTTTTCTCATAAAATCACAGGTAGTTCTTTAAAATAAATGGCCTGTATCAGGTTTTTAATTATACTGCAGTAGCTCAGAATCAGGACCTCAAATGTAGTTCTATGATTTACTGGCTTAATTATCTACTGAACTGCCTTAAAACTGATGCACTTTTCAGGTTCTTTTCCTTAAAAAGAGGAAATGTCAAAAGCCAGTTCTTAATGTATGCTTTCAAAATGGAACAAATCTGACTTCTTTTATTTCAATGTAATTTTCACTGCAAAACAAAGTCTCTAGTATTTACAGTTGCTAATCTTTGCAACTCTGCCTTAGCTTTTTATTTCAGTCATACGATAAATCAGACTGCATATTTTGGTATCAGAAGACACAAGTCTTTAGGGAAAGCAAATCAAAATTCTTTGTGGGGGAATGTAAGGGTTGTGGTCACAGCAACATCTTTCTAATCCCTTCACCCAACATCAGCTAGTTATCAGAACAGAACTTCATGTTACTGCAAGCAACTTCATGCCAGAAATGGCAGTGAACTCACTCTTAGCCATCTCCTGTCCCTTTCCCACTTCTGACACACCTTTGATGCTGTTTTTGAGAAATTCTTTTAGAAATAACCTTGTTATGCAGGTTTCTAGTAGAAGGCTTCATCAGACCACTCTACCTTCAGGCTCAGACCACTGAGAAACACTGGTTCATAGACAGCAAAATCTGTGAAGGTTACTTTGTCCATATGTGGAGATGAATATGGATTCCTTGGTGTTTTATAGTAGCTGAATACCCAACAAAATTAACAGGGTCTCTCTCCTCTTCATAAACCTCTTTCCTCTTCATATAGATTTTCTTTTCCTTATGGATGTTTTCACTGTATGCTATGTGAGAGGAAAAACTCAGGACTTATTCAGTAATCCAGCTTGTGTTTAAACCAAGAACGTAAGAATGACTCACAGCTCTCTTTACAGTGAGGTTCAAAACTTTTTGCCTCCTAGGTATCAGCTGCCTGTCATGTAGGCCAGGGTGAGCGTGCTTACCTTTCAGGTAATCTGAAGTGACTAGTAAATCCGTTAGAATGGATTAAACAGTTTCCAGCACACTCACTGCTTACATGCTGCTTTTGATCTGTATCTTTTCAGCATTCTTTTTTTTTCACCTTTGGACAACACTTAATCCTTATTCTTGCCACTTCACAAGTTGTGAGCACTACAGAGACCAAATATCTGTAGAGTGCTAATGTAGCTGCTGACCAGGAACTGAAGATTAGCAGCAGGGCTACTCTTTCTGCCTGTAAGAGCAAGAATTAATACTTTGATGAGTGCTGAGGCAATGATTTTATAAGCAGCCAAGCTGACCTAAGGACAGCTATAATGACAAGGTCCTCCTGGATTCCTGCTCGTATTGCTCAGAATGGTTCTGCCATGTGCTTGAATATTTTCTGTTTAAATAAAGGCACCTTAAGTTACCAGTGCAATTTTGGACACATATGTGGTTGTCCAAACTCTCCTAGCTCCCTGGGGACACACATTTTGTGTAACCAAACCCTTTGAGATACCTACCTCTTGTCTGGGAGTGGTTAACTTGTACCAAAAAAAAAAAAAAATCAATGACAGGAGTGTTACACACCAACAGGCAGAAAAGCAACCAAGCAAACTAAGCCTTTGTTTCTTGAGGAGACCAGGTTCAGATTTTCTTGACCTTAGAGGTCATTTCAAGGTTGTAATTCTTCTGGTGTCAAACCTGGCTTGCAGAAGTCACACCTCTCCTTGTGGTGGATTGTTGTTTCCTACCTGTGTTGCAACCTACTGCCTTCCTCAGCTGTGCCAGTAAAACCACTGTAAGCCTGTACTTTAAACTGATCACTTTGAAGGTTTGTTCCTTGGTTTTCTGAACATGGAACACTTAACTTCTCTGGTAAAGCAGCCTTGGCACAATCTCAGGAGCAAATACATAACTGAGAGGAATGACTGGAGAAAATGTAACCTTAAACTGTACACTGTTTCATCCTGCACTTTGTTTAGAAGCTTATTTCTTTTAAAAATCCATCCAGAATAAAATGTAAAATAGGACATCTCCTTCTGTCTGTGTTTTGATTACAATGAAACCAGCCGAAGTGGCACAGGGAGAGAAAGGAATTCATGAGCCTATAAAGATCCTTAATTGTCATTTTAGTTCTATTTTTCTGCAGATGGCATATCCTTTCAGCTTTCAGTTTAACGCTATGTGTATAGTGTGGATCCATGCTTTTAATTAACTTGTGTTTTGTAAGTAGATATTCAGACACGGTTTAGCACTGTGCAATTAGAAGACTAGGGTTAGGTTTGAGCCCTACTGTGCTGATTAAAATACTTTTGAGATTTGTTGTTCATGCATTAAAATGTCAAGCGATTGACAACCCATAAGTGAAAAATTGATTCAATTATCAAGCTACCCAAAATGTGCTGCTTTTTTTTTTCTTTTTTTTTACATTTTTTCTTTTTTTTCCAAGAGTTGAGATTTATTATAGCCATTAGAAATACAGATGTTTATATGTCTGTGTCTTGGAATTCATTTAACTTTGCTGTTCCTTAATGCTGTTCTGCTTGCTATAAGACAGAATTATCAATGGCTTCTTCGGTGGAAGAAACTGATGAACCTCTTTCAATTGAAACTTTAATCTGGAAACAAATGACCGGTATTTCCCACATTAAGTGCATGGGGGGGCATCAGCAACCTCCTACAATTTCTAGAACTGAGAAAATCTTACTGAATGCTCCACATACATAATAAGGATCCACCATGAGAGTTAAGTGTACCATAGAAGTCTAGACAAGAGAAGCAATGAAGAATAATTGTGAGCAATATCTGGACATGTTTTTTAAAATGAATTACTGGGAAATGTGTGATAATTCAGCAAGTCCTAAACAAGCTTATTATAGACATATAATTTTATAGTTAATTTTTAAAACTTATCATCATCCATTTTAGAAGTGCTTAGGTCTTCTAAAACCGTCATGAAAGTGAACAGTCTCTGAGAACCCTGCTGCTCAAATGGCAGGATTTTTTAGATTCAGACTTCCAACCTATCTGCATTCATGTTCCTGTAACACTGATTTGTTCCTCTAACATCAAGACTCCTTTTTACTTCACTTTAAGTAGTCCCTAGCATTTTGATGGAATGCTGTTGTCTCCTATCCCAGCTATAACTTGGCTAGATTAAACTAGTCAAATTGTTTTTGTTGGTTCCTACAAGACAGGCTCTCAATCTACAGATCAGCCCATTAGCACTTCTCAGCACTTATTGCAGCTTCACTTAATCTTTCATGGACATGTACAGCCAGAATTGTACGCAGCTTGAGATGTTTCACATGAAGGCTCATTGGTACCCTGTAGAATGGAAATCATATTCTCTCACTCTACTTGAAATGTCTCATCAGAAGAATCCTTGGACCGCATTTGCCTTTTTAATGACTGCAATACCCTGATGACTCACAGTCATCCCCTGCAATTAACTAGGTTATGCGGGTCTTTCTCTTCCTCATTCTTCCTAGCTGATGGATTCTCAGTTGAGTTTATGGCTGAATTTTTTATTAGTGGTTCTCAGGAGCATAACGATGCATTTTATACTATTGAATTTTGTACTATTGAATGTCATCAAAAATGAATTCCATCTGGTTTTATTTGCTTGCTTTTTATGGTCACTTTCAATAAACACTGAGTGAACAACTGAATCTGCCCAACTGTTTTCAAATTGGGAATTTCAATTAGTACTTTTGCATTCCCCCTTGCTAATATACATATATATGTCTGCTAACAGAGCTTGTTTGCTCAGCTAATCAGGGAATGGCAATAACACAGTCTGCATCATAGACCCTGTCATTAGCCACAATGCTTCAAAGTTGGTAAGTTCTGGAGTTGCTGAGTCTTTCTGTGAGCTCCAGCTTGGCTGCAACAGTCAATAATAAAGTTCTCATTGTCTCCAGAGAAATTGGAAGTGAGCTTTTTGTATTTTAATTATGTTATTTGTTCTTGTGTTTTCAGGATCCCTTATGAATATTTTTGCTGTGTATCAGTTATATAAAATTATCTGCTGTCCTGGACAGCAGACATTGTCCTGGATTATCTGTATGGGTTTATATAGCAAATTACCAGTATTGTTGCTTGTTTCATTGTCTCACTGTTTAGAAAAAAGTTCATGCTTTACAGAGCCATGTTGCACTTCAATATTTCTTTCTTACGCTTCTTTACAAAACAATAAGAATTTGGCCAGAAAGTGTGTGAATACAACCAATTCATTCTTTATTCTACTATAAATTGTATGTTCACTTTAAAGGTTATTTTTGTATTACTCGAACATTTTTGTGCAGATATATCCCTGTTTGCTGTGAGACAACATAATTTTGTGTAGTGTCCAAGTTTTTTAGTTTCTACAGTAAAACTAACAAATGTTTCAGATAGGTTGCCATAACTACTAATAAAAGATAACTCATACAGAATCACACACAGAATAGTTGAAGTAAGAAGGGACATCTGGAGATCATCCAGTCCAACCTCTCTGAACAAGCAGGGTTATCTGAAGCACAGATATGCAATTCTGCACAGAATCGCATCCAAGAAGGTTTTAATATCTCCAGAGAAAGAGACTCCACAGCCTCTCTGGGAAACCCGTTCCAGTGCTCTACTACCCTCTCAGTAAAGTAATTTTTCCTCATATTCAGCTGGAACTTTCTGTATTTCTGATTGTGCCCATTGCCTCTTGTCCTGTCGCTGGGCATGAAAAAAATAGTCTGTCCCCATCCTCTTGACACTCACCCTTTAGATATTTGTATACATTGATAAGATCCCCTCTCAGTCTTCTCCAAGCTAAACAGGCCCAGCTCTCTTATCCTTTCCTTGTAAGAGAGATGCTCCACTTCTCTAATCATCTTTATAGCCCTCATTTGATAATGACTTTTGGTTCCCGGATGGTCTAGATCAGTGAACTAATTTCTCCAAAAGCCTGTCCCCAAAGTACCACACACGTTAAACCAGACTAAAATATTCTGCACATCTGTTGAAAGTTTACTTTTTTTTCAATTGTTAAAAGGCAACAAAAATCTCTGTAACCCCCCATACAAACCAGTCCAAATCGCAAGAGTATGCAGGAAACGTAGGTGCTTAAAACTATTCTCAGGAGTCCTGATATATGTGTCTGACAGGAAAAGGATGTACTCTGCCTCCGAACTTTTTGTTCCAACCTGCTGAGCAGCACTAATTCCAGCTCTCACCTTGCTTGCATTTTATGAAGGTAAATTAACTACAACAATGTTTATTGGAGCATTTAAAAACTATAAGAACAAATGCAACAGAAAAACCCGTGAGGAACTTACTACTTCTGTCTTCAGAAATAAAGTCTGAGTACTGTGTGGTAAAGAAGTCAGAAAATTAAAGAATGAGGAGAAACCAAACCATTGAAGTGGAAGCCTCACAAGACAAATAATGTTACTCTGAGCACTGCACAGAGGGATTTGTGAAAAAATACTTGGTCATGATGATGCATCTATACAAAGGCTTAAGTAAAGGTTGTTCCAACAGTCTCAGTTTGGGCAAACATGGGGAAGAAAGTCTGGTTATTTGAAGAGTGGGCTATTGAGAAGAAAAAGGTAAATGTGAGCAACTGCTTAGAGATCCGTGATTTAACATTGCTCAGTGCAAAGTCTATGCATTTTTAGATGCTCCATTTTTCATGTGGGATATCAGGTCACCACATAGTTGTAATATATGTTTATGAGTCAGGATGCCTTTATTTTAAAAAGCTCATTACTAAATATGTGAGAAAATGGAGTTGAACAGCTGTTTCAAGCTATTGTAGTTATTTCTGAAATACATGCGTAATTCTTTGTTACTGATACCATTTAATGCTCTTTTGTAATGATCACAATCACTGTGCCTGTCCCCAAGTGTTGCTTTACTCACATGCTGAGCCTCATCCCCTCTGCAGTTCCTGCAGAGTGTGTTGAAAACCTGTAACCACAGGCAAAGCCCCCTGGCCCTAAAACGTGGGTCTTTGC
The DNA here is from genome assembly GCF_000699245.1 of Pterocles gutturalis. Taxonomy (NCBI): domain Eukaryota; kingdom Metazoa; phylum Chordata; class Aves; order Pterocliformes; family Pteroclidae; genus Pterocles; species Pterocles gutturalis. Next base: position 21,191 of record NW_010098663.1, read on the forward strand.
CTGATTCCTGTATTCTGGAAGCTCCAAGTTGGCTCGGTCGCTTGGGGTGTCCTGATGCTCCTCATTGCTCTGGGTCAATGCAAAAAAATCAGCTCAGAGATTATGGTCCCTCCACAAAATCAACAAGGTAAAGTCCACTTGTTCTGTTGAATTAAACTACTTGCAGTTGAGCTTTCCTGCTGCCCAGAACCCAAATCAGTCAGAGCAGAAAACTGTTGTTTTTCAGCACACTGTCCTGTCTTGCTTTTTGCCCACTGAAGTTGGGACCCACCCAAGCAAAGGGTGCTGCTACTGGTAAATAACATAATTTCACACTGGGTCAATCCACGTCCTCCAGAAAGACTTTCTTTTAATGAAGACTTGTTATTTTAAAACATACATAGAGGCATATAAATGTGTGTCTGTCTATTATTTATCTATCTATTATTTTTAACACCTTGAATTTCTTCTTTTGAAAGACCACCAGTTATCCCTGTTAATAAGAGGTGCAGTAGTGTCCTGTTTGCAACTAGAATAACACCTGCTCTACAGACGTGCAAAACATATATTAAGATTTGCCCAACACTTTGTGTTACATGGTCCCAAAGCTCAGGCTCAGTTGCTGAAATGTGTGTCCACATGAATGCAGTGAGCTGTGGTCCTTTATGGGAGGACTGGGCATTGCCCTGGTGTGTTACCAGCTGAAGTAGAGCAGACTAACAAGACATCAGGAGAGGAAAACACAAACAGTAGAAATTGATTTTATTAATAATTTTTTTCCCCTCAAGTAAAGCAAGCCTTCACTTGCAGTTTGCTAGCATTCTCCTGTCCACCTGTTTGTCTGTCAGTCTGACAGTGGTATTCAATGTTACTGATTGTCCAAGGTAAAAACTAGAAAGCTGAAAATATAGCTCCTCATTGGTATAATGGGCAGAAAGTCAATTTGAAATTCCTATTCTGTGCTTAAGGCAGAAAAATTATTCTGCTGTCCCTTGCCACCACATTTTCTTGTCACTTGTAGCAGTTTAATCAACTCCAACTTGTTGAATATATAGCTCAACTTGTGTAAGCAAGTATAACACATTCCTCTACCAGACAAACCAACCAGACCAAATGTGGAGACTGTGGGGAGAACGAGTGACCCTCCAGTACTTAATTGTAATTCACTTTCTGTTTTTACAGTGTTTTTCCCAGAAGCAAGGAGGAAGAAAAACAGCCTAGCCAAAGGCAATCTTTTCTTAATAAGCACAGCATATAAAACAACCATTTTTTTTTCTCAGACTTGTTAATTTTTCCAATATGTGCTTTCATGGAATAACAATGCACCTGATGAGCCAGTCTGTTACAGAAATTGTTCAGTATAAGCCTCCTGGCAGTGTAATCAGTTTAGCTCCCTTTAGCCATCAGGGAAAAGGCAAAATAGAGCACTTCTGGTTTGCATTTTTTATTTAAACAATTCCAAATGCATAGACACAGATGTGTAGTTCCTCATCAGCACAGCACAGCCTTTGGAGGACAGCTGTTCAGTGCCTACACACAGTTCCTGCTCCACACTGCAGCCCAGAGAGGCCACGGGTCTGCCCAGGGTTTATGCCTATGATCCCAAGCAGAAAATAAAGCCATCAAAGTCCAGAGAAGCACAGATGCTTGTTTAATGCATCAGGTTCCACTTCAAGGACCTCACATCAGCCTGTACCTGAGCTTTACATCAGGAACTCAAAGTCACTGGTAGAGCCCTGAACAGCCGCTTGATTTTCCGGTGGTCTTGAGTAGTGACTGGTTCCACAGTTCTCCTTGTGCCATAGCAAGATGGTTGCACCACAGCCTAACATAAGGGTTTTAAAACAAGGTATCCTTATCTGTGAGTTTTGGCACAGATGCAAAGAGAAAGAGAAAAAACAGCATCTTCTGCTGATCCCATTACTTGGCTGCACAACCAAAATTTTCTGTGTGAATGCAAACTCCTATTTGGTGTATGGGACTAGAGGACTTTAGGTGCCATTCTTCCACACCTATGCTTAGTATTAGGTTATGCATTAACTGAAATGAGCCAAAGCTAAGGCTATGACTGTATTGCCTCAATCAGGAGTGAATTTTTTGTGTTTACACCTCAGCACTTATTTTGTGGACTTTTATGTACCTTTCAGAGTCCTAGTTAAAGTACTGAATTTATTTTCTATTTTTATAACTGTGTTTGAAAAGCACTTTCAGAGCAGCATATGTACAAGTGCACATCTTTCTATGAAGGATAAACCATGTAGATTTTAAAGCTGTTGACATTGTAGGAAACAGTTACATAACAAAATTGAACGTAAGCCCTAATTTTAAACATAGACAATCTTAGAAGGTATTTAAATTATATTTACAAAATTTATGCTACTACATATGTATTGCACAGGTTACATTCCTACCTAGTAACCATAGAAGTTTTGAAAGAATTTCACAAATCTCCCATGATCATCTGTGGAAAGCACAGCTAATGGCTTACTAAACTTAATCGATAGAAGCCCATGTGAAGTATGGAGGGTGAGGTAAGAGCTTAAGTGGTGGAGATGGGTGTGATCTAGTCTAGAAACTCTTACTTAGTAGTGAATGAACAAGAAAGATAACCTTCTAAGTTATTCTTGGTTTGGACTCCATTTATTGATATTGGTAGTGTAGAATGGAGATTTCCCAAACACTCTAGCTTTCATCTTAGAAAAAGTTAGATTCCTTTGACACAGTCTTTGTACTTCTTCCTTTTCCTTTCCTTCTTTCTTTGCAGTTAAAAGTTTGAAATCATGGTGAGATGAAGACCAACAATGTTTAAAATAGTATTCTTAATTTTTGGGACAATATGAGGTTCCAAGATCAGCTTCTCTGAAAAAATAAAAAACCCTACTAGGAATAGGTATAAAAGCTTCTTGTTTGTACAATAGCCCAAACTCCATTAGTTTCACAGTAGCAAAATATTTCCAGTTTCAGATTTTTGATCTTGAAGTTGTTTTTCTGTTTGATGAATGATGTAAGGCCAAAGACAGAGAAGCCTTAGAGAGCACAAAAAGCTTTTCATTTCAGCTTTATTTGAACTGGATTTGGGATATGATTTCTTGCTGTGTGCTTTTCTTAGTATGGTCCTTGAAAAATACGTGGCTGATCCCAGTGTGGGACTGGTATGCACTTCTCCAACAGAAATAAAAAACTGGATGTGAACATAAAAAGGGAGGTTGGGAATTAGGTTCTCTCAGTTTTTGCCAGGTCTCACGTTTATTCTGCTTCCTTGCAGTTTTGACTAATTTGATTAAAAACAAGCCAGACGAAACCCCCATTTTCTCTTTGTCTACATTTTTTCACTTTTAAAAGTCTTGCTGAAAAAAATGTTTACAATTAAGAGTGCTAGAAGATGGGAACTATTTGCATGATGTAATATCTGTAGAGAAATGTGAACTCAAGTGACAAATTTTATTCTTGATCAGATGTCTTTTCTACCCCTCTTTTATGTTTTAGATCAAATTGTTGAATATAGGAAAGTAGATTTAATGGTTGTCCAGCCCCCTAAACTATTGTGTGTCTTTAACCAGTCTGTGGCAACTACCTCAGGTAGTTTGACTTCTTTAAATAAACCAGATATAAGAGACCATCAGGGTCCTTGAAACAAATTAAATGGTAATACTGGTTTGCTTTGCTAAGTTTTATGTAGTTTAAACTACGAGTAGAATGTTGAAGGCAATCACTATTAGGGGATTGTGGTGGGTTAGCCCTTGGCTCGGG
>NW_010098664.1:0-10583 GCF_000699245.1 Pterocles gutturalis
TGGAGGGGCCGGTGGGATGGCCTCTGGTTTGTTTTTGGAAGAAGCTGGTGCTTGGCAAAGTGGTCTCTCTCCTGGAAACGAATGAGATTTAGGTGTCAGTAAGAGGAGCTTATACCATTGAAAAGAGTTTAGCTGCGGCTTTCTGCTGGCTGAGTTGACATTTGAAACATTTTGTATGTGTTTGTGCTTGGAAAATGTTCGTGTTCCTCTATAAAAAATAAAATCTCTAACAATAGAAGGTGCTTAGAAGCTGGAAACTTCTTTGTGGAAGATTTCGGGGGATGTAATATACAATGGAGAGCGACTCAGAGGTGCAGAGGGCTAGGAAGGAAAAGGTGCGACCTTTTAGTTTTGTCTACACCACTACAGTGCTTTTCTTTGACTGTGTTTCATAAATGTGAAGAATATTCAGTGATCAAAGGAGTTGTGTGGTTTGGGCAGCTGAAGCCAAATTGCTGTGCTACAGCAATACACCAGCCTGTTAAAAAATAATTTAAAAACCCCACTTATCAGCGGATTTCTCAAAAATGAGCCAATGTGGCTGTTTTCTCTGGTAAATTTTCTGAGAATTTTTCTGTTCTCATAGACAGAATTAACATTAGAAAATAACTTTTTCCTGTTCATGGTATGGATTTTTGTCATGCTCAAAGACAGAGGCTTTCAAGTGTTATTTCTTTTATTGGGTAATAGCTATTCCATTTTCTGCCCTGGAGGTAAACGTCTGGGATGTTGTCAACGCTCTGTTTGTGTCATGACAAGCTTTTGGGAATTGAAAATGGCGCTGGGTTGATCTCTCTGTTCCAGTGACCGTGCAGTGGATCAGACTCTGTCAGTGCTCTGCTTTTTAGAACATTTAAAAATCCAGCGTATTTATTCAGTTTGTCTGAGTGGATAACTTCTTTAGACCAGTGGTACTCAAATGATGACTTGTTAACTTCTTCGACATTGTGAATGGCATTCAAGTCCTTTTCACTGAAGTGGAAGTGCTACGTCAGTGGTGAGCGCCGAGCAAGCCCAGTGGGCACACAGCGCAGGCTGTTGGCTTGGCCTGACAGGCAGGTGCTTTATGGAAACCAGGCAGCATACCTCTTAGAGACACGGTCTTGTAAAGGCCAGGCTAAAAGCAGCAAAAACATATCCCATCTGTAGAAAGCTTTCTTATATTTTTTTCTCCATTTGCGCATTTAAAGATGATCAGCAGGCAAATTTTCGTCACTTTTCCCCATGTTGAGCCTTTGAAGCCCATTTCAGGAATCCCTGAAGTCCTGTATGTGTTCTGGGCTTTTTTTTTCTAAATTATTGTTTGGTTTTTTTTTTTTTGGGGGGGGGGAGGGGGGTTGGAGGGTCAGGTACTGTATTCCATGCAGGAGGGTTTCTCAAACTTGTGACATTGTAGGAAAGCCTTATTTTTTTTGGAACTCAGTTTCCCTTTTCCACATCTCAAGAGATTTTTTTTTTTTTGTTGAAAGAGTCCTGTAGATCATCCTGTGCAGTGTTCCCAAAATGCTGAGGGTAGGTATACAGTGGACCTACCTTGGGGGTACCCTGACTGTGGCCAGTTATGTGACCTACAAGTTGCTATATGAGCATCTAGATCATCCTATTTTAATATGCAAAGTCCTGTTCTTATTGCAGCATTCCTTACATGAGTGGATATGAAGTTAGCGTTTGATTGCGGTGTTGGTTTTTCAGCGTGTTCCATCAGTTTTACTCCCCAGCTCACAGAAACTGGGAGGTGAAAACTGCTGCAAGGTTGCTGGGATGGGGGAGGTGGCAGCAGCGGAGCTCATGTGCTCACTTCAGTTCCTCAGCAAAGGCTAGATAGCACCAGAACTGTAAATGTGAGCAGTGTTTGTAGAACACAGTGTTGACTTACCAGCAGCAGCTTATTCTTGCAGCAGTATTCTGGAGGGTGACTAGCTCAGTGTTTGTCCCTCTCTGTTTTGGTTCGGTCACATCATTACACTGTGCTTGTTCAGCCGGGAGCTGGAACTCCTGCTGATGCGGTGGCTGTGCATTTGAACTCCTCTCTTACAGAAAGTGAGTGTGTGCGCATCTGTATAATGGATAGATTATACAGATAAATAAGATTTGGTTTCGACTAGTGCTTACTGTAGTCGGTGTGGCTTTTCTTAAGTGCCTTACAAATTGAAAGGAACAAATATAGGTATTTCTGTTTTTCTTCAGTAGGTAGTGGTAAAATACAATATGGTGGTTATCTAAGAACTTTACCGGTAGCTGCTTTAAAAGTCTGTGAACAATTTGTTTGAGGTGTTTTGTCTGAAACTATTAAATGCAATAACGCAGTACTAAAGCAGCAGCATGCAGTGCCTGGGTTTCCTGGTATGCATGTTTTGTGGGGGTGGCCATTCCTCCGGTATTTGTGTGATGATGTATTTTCCAGGTGACAGTGTTTAAGCGCTAGATGGTTATTCAAGTAGCACTGTGTTTTGGGTAGTTGCTCTGGTTCATTTTTGTGGTCAGTGGCTCTGATGTTCTGAGGAAATCCGTTTGAGCAGCCTTAGATATAGAAAACCTTTATGTGGGAGCACAGAGAATAAAGAAAATCAAGTGAGCTTAATACTGGCATTGATACCAAAGCAAATTCTCCTGTCTCATTTCTGCTGAACAAGCTGGCAAACGGTCACATGTATATTGCCTCTCACTTCTGTGACCTAGTCCTTTTCTGTGCCTCATTAATCCCAATCAATAGCCAGACTGTAGACCTGAAGTATGAATTTTGCCATTCCCTGTTCTCCCACAAGCACTTGTTTGCTGCAAATGTTAAAACTTGTTTCTCCCCGTGCTGGGAAGCAGTGAAGAGCTGCAAATCCCATGGTGTGTAAGCTGTATACTGTGATACTTTTGTCTTCCTTTATCACTGGAGAAGCCTATTGCCCTTCCGGCTGTGGCTTCAGTTATCTCTGCTATCTTCGCTCCTTGCGACCTGCTGTTCCCAGGTGCAGGTCCCTGCAAGGTGCATTTTTGGCATCCTTCCACTGGCTGTCCAGCCTGTGTATATCCCATAAGCTAGATCTTTTTTGTCAGATTATATTACAATATGTTACAATTAGGTGGCATTTCAGTTACACTGTAGTCTCCCATGTTTGCCTTGTTTGCTGTGTGCAGTTTTTCTCAGTTAGTTCTTTCTCTTGGAAGGCAGGAGGTTGCTTTTACGGTACGCATTCCTGGGTGTTTTATACGGTGAGGCTCTGAAGACAAGAGGCTGCAGTATCTTTCCCTCTGATGTGGCTGAGTTTTACCAGCATGGTGAGTGTGGCCAGGCATGTCAAATGCGATGTGTGGTGACCCCAGCAGCTGAAGTGCTCCATGCCTTCCTGTGTCTCTTTGGATTTGAGCAGCAGTATCTTTCCTCTGACAGAAAGCTTGAATACGCGGCCATCTCTGCTAGCTGTCTTCCCACCCCATGGCCCCTCCTAGGCCTAGCCTCTTTTTTCCTTATGTTACTTTGTCCAGAAACATTTGCACTGTCTTTTATTATTGTTCTGGTCTGGTCATTGTAGCAGAGATGACAAGTTTTTTAATAGTTCTTCTGCAAATTTTAATCAATATCTTCCTTAAGAATGTTTTTTTTTTTTTTTTCCCCAAGTGCGTTTTGTGCTATTTTCTCTCTTTAACGCTATCTTCAGGTTAAACCAGTTACTTGCTAGTGCTCTTCAGGGAGGAAGGGTGCTGGTTGTATAGAGACATTTCACCAGTCCTGCAGCTTTTTTACCAGTTCCACCTTCCTACTGGGTACCTGCTGCTATTTCAGTTGTTCTTGAGCAAAGCTCACAAAGGAGCTGTGGAGTGGTTTCGAGTCGCTTGCCTGTGCTTTCCAAGGTAAGTTGCAGGTTGAATCACAGTTCCTCATTTGTGTAGGATGCCTAAAAGCAGCTTGGTCTATATGGGGATTTTTTTGCAGTGTGGGGTTTGGTGGTTTGGTTTTTTTTGTTACAATTGTCTTGAAGAGGATGCACAGTAGTATTTTGTTCAGATCTGTTGAAAATGGGATTGTGTAATTACTTCCACAGATGTCTTGTCTTTTTTTTATGAAGAATTGCTCCCAAGGTACCCAGTTTGGGGCATTAGCTGTTCAGTCTCTAGGTGTTCCCAATTTGTTCAGCCTTTGCAGCTATTATAATTCTCTTTCCTTGTGCTCATCTTGTCCCCTCTCTTTCTCAAAGACATCTAAGTCATTCATCAAAAACAACAAGACTTCCTGCAATGTAGGGAGTTATTAGTTCTATTAGTATGGCGCTTTTTTCATCTGGGATGTTTTTTTGAGGACTTAACCAATTTGAGAGGCCGTTGTGTTACGTGTAGCTGGCAGTTCTGTGCCTCATTGTGTTACTGTTAAAGTCTATCTTCTTTCACCGTGTTCATCACTGACATGTCTTTGGTGTTAAACAGGCACGGTTTACTCTCTCAAGCATGCATCACTTGAGACTCCTAGCATCCTCCTGTCCCTATGACCTAAAATTTCTTTCTTTGGATCCAACTTTCCCAGGAGTCTCTGGAGTTTCTGCAGTAGAGCACAGCATTTTTCTTGTGCTATGTCATCATACAGTCTCATAGTCTCTGAGCAATTTTCTTAAGTCCTTATATTTTTCATGGAGAGCTCTGCTTGAGCAGGCTTGCTTCAGACTGAGGCCAGTTTGCCCTCTAGTTATGACAGAGTTTTGTGTTGGTCCCCTTGAATTCCTTATTTCGTTGTGTTGCCATACTTCTGACATCATGTGCGCGCCTGGGTTCAGCTGCTCTGCTTTGGTAGCTTATGCCTGAATTACTGCGGTGTTATTAATTGCTACTACTTTGTAGTTCCTGTAAAGTCCTTTTCTCTGTAGGAGCTGTGTGAATTGCAGACCTCTGCTAGTTTCGGTGTACCTAAACTTCCCAGCATATGCATGGTTCTGGGTAACTCTTGGGACCAAGAGAACTTTCTAGGCACCTCTGGAGTGAAGACATCTGTGGAGACTAGGGTCTTCTCAGTGTTATCACGGTCTTTTCTGTCCTTTCTTCTCAATAGGCCACGACCAGTCCCTTTGGGCGTACCGGTGAGTATAATCACAGGCTGGGTTGTTGGTCAGTAGGATGTTGTGCTGTAGGATCACAAGCTAAACTAAGCTTCTAACATCAGCACAAGTCCTAGGTTCCTATAGGTGCTTTTCCCTCACAGCTATCCTTTTTTTTTTTTTTTTTTTTTGTTTTCCTCTCCTCAGGTATCTCCATGTCTATTTCCAGCCTGTTTTCACTTACACAGAGGATCAATGGTCTACTTATGACAAGCTGGTTTTTGAGGATGACTTGCTTTCGTGCTATAAATGGCATGTAGTTGCTGAGCCAGGAATCTAGTTCTCAGGTCATGGCAGTGAGTCTGTATGTTTTCTCCAGGATGTGATATGTGTGTGTTTCTTTTTGGTGAAAACAACATTGAGGTGTTTTCATTAGAACTAACGATGGTGGCATCTCTTCTTCTCCAGATCTGGTGCTGCAGTACGTGCCAGAGGCCCATATACCCAAGCAGGACTTATGCTTTAGATGAAGGATCCTGCCTGCTGAGTCCAGCTCCCTTTGAAAGGCACCGTGAGGTCCTCTTAGGAGGCTACAGCTAAGTTACTTTATCCCTCCAGGCTTGAAGGGCAGGTCAGATTATTTTGGTAATCATGCCAGGATGTGAAATTAATAAATAGGCTTCTACAGCAATTCCCCTCCAAAACCCTGGCTTTTGGACCCTCGGTGGGTAGCTGCACTGTAAGTGTCATGTTGTTGGTGTTACACTGGTGGATGGCTTCTGACGTCAAGAGTGAGTGATTGTAGGCAAGGGAGATTCACTAAGGCTGTAATGGGAGAGCACTGAGTTAGTCTGGCTGTGACTGAATCAGTACCACAAGAGGATGAAAAGAAAGTACTTCTGGTGTATTAAAAGGGTAACAGGAGACCAAGGAAACTTTAAAGTCATTAGCCTGAGGTGGAGTCTGTGCAATTTTAACGGTAAGAGTTAATTTGCAATTCAGTGGAAGAAGGTTAAGCAGCTATAAATATATATGCTGATGAAAACAGATCTGCCCTGTGGAAGGGAGGTCGCGGTGTGAAATGTGACAGGTTTGTCAAGATTACAGCATCGGTGATAAAATTGTTTCTCCAAAGCACTTGGCTGTGTGCTGTAGTTTATTGTATTGAAAGGGCTTGCATTGCTAGGGGAGAGGATGTTTGTACTGAAAACGGGCTCAGCAGAGAGAGAAACAGCTGAGGAGTTATTTTGGGATCGATACTTGGGCTCAAGGGTGTGTAACTTTGTGTATCACCATCCCAACGATGAGACAATTGCTGTTGGTAAAACTGGGAGAAGGAGAGGGTTGATGAGGGCTGATAAATAGAGCAGTCGGGTGTCTGAGTCAGCTGGTGAAATAGCGGAAAGATCACTGGAACACCAGTTAAATGTAGCTGGCCGTAAGGCAGGACAGTGGGGGACAGCATAGAGGTTGTAGCTCTGGGGTGGGAGCTGTAGAAAGAGTGCAGTGGCTCCAGGTAATCAGCTCTGCAAGCTGATGGGTGCTTTTGCACAGGCCCGGCACGAGCGTCGCCTGTCCAAGAGTAAGGCTGCAGTCTAGGCTTGCGCTTCTGCCTGGCTGGCACACATCTCTCTCTCTCTCTCTCGAAGCGGTAAGTGTTGGTAAAACAGTGCAGCACTGAGCTTCAGAAATCTGCCTCTTCCTTACTGAAGGCAGTTTAAACTTGCAAGCAGAATTTCCTAATTTTAGACTCTGTAAAGTGCCTTGATCATTTAAAGTATGACTGTTGAACTGAGCCAACAGGAGGGATGTCTGTGTTTACTTTCCAAATCAAAGTGTTTATTTAACCCAGATTTATTTCAAGGTTGTAATTCTTATTGAGTAGTAGGTCAATAAGAAGGATTGTTAGACTAGAAAATTAACTTCTGAAACACAAACACTTGAAAATATTTGAGGTAAGTCCCACAGCTGCCCTCTCCTTGTTCAAAACAATCTCTCAAACCACAGAAGACTTCAGAAATCAAAAGAAGAACATGAAAACCCCAGGCATCGAAGTTGTCTTCTGGATCTAGCAAATAGCTAAAGCAAAATCTTCCAGTAGAAGGCATATAGGATTGAGTAGTGCAAGTAGTTCAATCTTTGTGGAGTTTATTTTAAAAATAAAAAGAAAAATCCCTCCTACCCTACTCCCCCCCCCCCAAAAAACCCCCCCCCCCCCCCCCCCCCCCCCCCCCCTGCCATAGGCTGACCGGTTTAACTTTTTTCGGTTATATTAAAATCAAATTTGTACCCACTTAAAATGCTGGTTAATTCTTCTTGCAGAAGAGATTGGTGTTGAATAGTAAGTGAAATGAGGTCCTGTGGAGTCTCATCTCTCTTTTTACTAAAGGTGTGCAGAATAAAGGACCTTGTGTGGCATAACTGAAAAAAAAACCACTCTTGGAAGAGTACTTTTCAGTGGGATATATGCAAGCTAAGAGCAGAGAACAGTGAATGCATTTACCCTGGCTAGAGGCTGATTTGCCTTCCCCTGGGACAGAGAAGCCTACACAAAGAGAGTGATGTAGCTGGAGCTTTGGAGTCAGGGCTTCCAGGTTGCAGCATCCTTGCTTGTGGAGGAAAGCGTGTGCAAGGTGTTGGAGAATCAAGGAGATTTTTAGACTTGCTCCTTGGCATCCCCAGGAAGGGAGCCTGGCTCCATTTTCTCCCCTGAAGCAGCCCTAGCTCACTTGTTATAAAGTGTTGATTGGTTTCAGAGCAGCTTTGGGAAGCAGGAATAAAGCTGACAGTGTCAGTTTTATATTGCTGAATGGGAAAACTGCAAATTGGACACAATCAGTGGAAATAGCCCATTCCTTTGTCCTTGCAAATCCAGCAGAAATGCAGTGAGTAACCTTTTCTTTCAGTTTCTGATAGCTTTATTCTAGTATAGCATTCTTCGCCTCTTTTGGCTGCTGGAGGAGGGACCACATTCTAGTTTAAACTTTCTGTCAGGCTGATGTACAGTGCTGCAAAATGTTCTGTTTCCGTGTGGTTAAGTAGAAACTCCCAACACTTGCTTTTCACCTTCTTTGAGTATGTGTTTTCTGGCTTGGCTCTTCAGAGTTTTGTAGTATTAGCAAATGCTCTGGTTTTAACTGTCATCAGTTTTTCAAGCCTTTTGTCCTTTTGGGGTCATTTCTTCAACAACATGATAGCTCAAGCTAGAATCCTTGAATAAAGCACAGATGAAAGCAGAAATGGATTAATCTGCTTGGCTGTATGCAAAGTAACACCCTGTTCAAGGTATATCAGAGGCTGACAGTGGCTCTGTATCTATTCGTACATCTGTTCTTTAACCACGGCTGTTGCTCTACGGCCACGCGCTGTTGGTTAAGCCTCCCTTTTGAAACAGGTCACAATTACAGAGGGCACTGTGACTGCCAGCTAAACATAACTGTGCTCGGCTGACGGTCAGCATATGTAATGTTTTGGCATTGTTTAATGTTCCCATTTGCTTGTATGCCTCTAACAGGGAACTATTGGCTCATTGTAGTAAAAATGTATTATTAATGATGTGTTCTGCATCTGAAAGCTGGCAGTATCACTGCTAACACAAAAGCTTTTTTTTTTCCTTCAGGCTTCCAAGGAATGGCTTATGATCTCTTCCAGCAAAAGCAGAGCTGTGTCAGTTGGACAAATATAAGATGAACATCTTCATATATTTAAAAGGAAAAAGGTCTACAATACACAAATGTGACTTTGCTCAGGTGGTTTAAATGAGAGCCAGACCAGAGAGCCTGCCAGTAGTGGTGTGGCTGTCTCCCAAAAACTGTTGTGCAAGAAAATTTCATGTTCCTGAAGTTGTGCAGCTTGGAAATATGGATCTGTTCATACAGGTGTATCCATAGGAATAAAGTCTGAATCGATGGATCCCTGTTCTTGCTGCAAGGTTAACATACAGAAGTCTGGTAGATTGACAGCACGTTAACAAGTTTTAAGTGGTGGTAGGGGGAACTGTCTTGGCCCTACTGGACGCCTTCTCCCTTATGGTAAGCGTTCACCAGGCAAGTGGCTTTCTGTTAAATGGCAATTAGGAACTGCAGTGGAGGGTTACGTGTCTAAAGTGGTTCTGCTCTGTAACCAGAGTTTGTGCGCCCCGATATTGCCCCTGGTGAAGGGGAGTGTGGCAGAGAGAAATGAGCTGTACTGCTATAATAAAAATCCAGCTCAACTAGTTGCAAGCTCCTCTTTTGCACTTCTGGTGCTGTTTCATTCTTCTCAGGTTTATGGTCTGTTTTTTCCTTTTTTGTTTGCAGATAGTTTTGCATTCCCCAGCTCCTGGACTAGTGAGAGGGCTGTGCCTTTAATATAAACCAGCTGTCAGCTGTGAAATGAGTGGAAATCTTCAGAATTTGGTAAACAGTGAATCTCAGTGCCAGCCTCAACTAAAATCTAGTTTAGGTGACTTCAGATGCGATTAGCATCAGCAGCATTGCTGGGGAGCTCTGGAGAAAGTATATTCTTAGAATTTGAACAAATGGTTCATGCTGGAAAGGTTCTGGCGCAAGCTAAACAGCTGTTGCAGAAGATGCATTCAGGGCAAGTCAACAACCTTAAAACCCTAATCTCCAAGCCTGCTTTTCTGTCCCAGAAGTCAATTGTTCAATTGCCTAGAGTATAATTATTCATTGCTTGGTACATACTTAAAATAACAGAAGTGTCTGCTCCTTTCTTCTTCAAGCACAGCTTTTGGGTTTTGGTGTCAGCACCAAATTTATTCTTGTCTCCTGACAAGACACAAGTAGATACCATGCAATTAGGTTGTAAGTTATCGAGGATGATGTTCTGAGCTCATGTCCTTCAAAGGAAATGCTGATACTTAGCAGTGGTTTAATTAGACAAGCAATGCAGTTAGTACCTTTCGGGGTGGTCAGCTTAGGTGATGGTTGTGAAGAGAAGAGCCCCAGGCACAGCATCGGGAAGGGACGGGGTGGAAAAGTTGGATGCAGCTCCCATGTCCCTGTCCTGCGGGGTGTGCAAATGCTTGAAAAAAAACTACCTTGCTTCATTTGCTCTGCTTTTTGCAAGCATATTGTGTTGCCAAAGGCCCATACATTACCTGCAGGCTGCTCTGTTATTTCCACTCATTTAACATTATGTGTTAACTTGCCTTTCCCTCACTTTTGGACTTTGTGGTTGTTTTTTTTTTTTTTCCTGCTGCACTCCAGGTCCCTGCACAACCCTCGCTGGCATTTCGTTGCTCTCCACTGACTGACGAGCAGTGCCTTCCTCTTCCCCTTACCCTGAGTGCTGGTGCCGCATTTCCCCCTTGTGATGGGTTTGCCCTTGGCTGGGGGCCAAACCACACACCTGCTCAGCCAATCCCCCTCAACCCCCCACCCAAGGATGGGGGAGAGAATTAAAGGGGTAAAGGGAAAAAAGGACTCGTGGGTTGAGATAAGGACAATTTAATAACTCAGCTACAATGATATTGAAAATAATCCTATATACAAATATACAGATGAGTGATACACAGTGACACTGCCCCCCACCCCATGACCAAGGCTCAGCCTGTTCCCGGCTAAC
>NW_010098664.1:10658-14106 GCF_000699245.1 Pterocles gutturalis
AGGGGTGGGGAGGGAAGGCCTTGGGAGAGCGACCACCTGGGGTGAGATGACCTGGAGCAAAAGAGATTCGGAACCAAAAGGGCCGATCTTCCGGAGGGTCCTCACCTCTATCCTGGGCATGACGGGTATGTTATGGGATAGATTATTGGCCCCTCTGGGTCTCAATCCCGACCCTAAGATCAAATCCTGGGCTGGTCACTGGGGCTGTGCTCTCCCCCAGCTTCTCCTGTTTGCAGACAGCCAGAGAAGCTGAAAGACCTTGGCAGCCACGTAAACATCACTTTTTATCAGCTTTCTTCTGAGCACAAATCCCAAACACAGCCTCTTGCTAGCTGTTATGAAGAGAGTGAACTCCGTCTCAGCTGAACCCAGGACCACCCCTATTGCTGCAACGAGGTCTTTATTCTTGCAGATCCTACCCAGTATCTTCCCCTTTCCCACAAACTGAAATGTGGTTTTTAAGGTCTCAATATCTGGAGCTTGCTGTCCCCTTCTGAAAAATCCCATTTCTTGAAATGTTCTCCTTTACTTTGCAGTTATGTGTCTTGGAGAGACAGACCTGAGTTCTTGTAAATGACTGGACAGGTTGTTTATTGTTTTGAGTCCATGTTAAAACCCTTGATATTAGTCCGCAGGAGCCACAGAAGTAGTCTTCAGTGAGATTCTGGGGTGTAAGAGGGGAGCTGCGTAATGAGGTGGTGGGCTGGGGGGAATTTGGGAGCTTCAAGTTTCAAACCTTGTCTGCATTCAGATAGTTGTAACAACATTGCCTGAAGCTCTTACCCCACCCAGCCAGAAGGGGTAGGCAGCAGTTTGTTTTGAGGCTGAAATGGATAAGGAAACCTGGGGGGAGAGCTTGGAAATAAACAGTTTGCAATGAAGGGAAGGAAAGGACAGTGCTGAAGAGGAATGTGTCTGAGCTTTCTGCTGTGCTTTGGAAATACAGCATACTATTCAGCAAAAAAAAAAAAAAAAAAAAAAAGGAAGAAAGCATTTTTTGCTATAATAGCAGCAAAGAAAAGCATACATTTCAGTACTGGCAGTGTTTTTCTGTGCTTAGAAAAGTTTGAATTTCCTGCCGAATGCTAACTCAAAAGGTCTATGGGTGTAGTGCCATCTCCTTGTCAATGCTGGGTTTTGAGCTTTTGCCTCTGTTGGGACACCTTCACTTTCCATCACTGTTGGTGGTGTATCTGTTTAAAAAAGAAACTGTCATATATTCTGAGGAACCTGAAGGTGGAGCTTGCATGTTTGAAAACATTCTCAAAAAACTCATCTGGCCTTTCTTTTGTGTCTTTTTTTTTTTTTTTAATGAAAACCTTAGGCTTGAAATTAGTTGCATTTCCACTGCCTTATTAAGCCCACTATTCCTGTTAATTTGTCTTTAATTAAAAACAGAAATAGAACATGCCAACTGTTTGCTCCTAGGGACAGTCAAACTAAGCAGGCTGCTTTTTCTGGGAAAAATCGCTGTTCGGTGATTTGTTGTGTGAATCTTCTGTACCTGCGATGGCATAGAATGGAAACTTACCTTTCTGTCTGGTAACAGATCTAACAACTCTTGCTGTTAATGCTAGGTTTTATGTGCAGGTGGATTTGTACTTGAATTTTAGAGGCTGTCGAATAACAAACAGGTACCCAACCTTTTCATCTTATCCCACAGGTTTTCTTTTGCAACTTCAAAAAGTAAATTGTGTCCTTCACAGACATGGCACGTGTCAGTAACAAGTTATCCTGCTGCTGGGTGCTTGAAAAATCATTAAGTCCTTTGCCCTTGTAAAAATATGCTCTGCACGTCTCTTTGCAATGGAGTATCTTCATTCTTTTGAAGAAGTGCTAGAGTGATGACACTATACTGCAGTTTAGTTTTTGAGAGAGAGACGAGAATATTTCTTCAGGAAGAACCAAGGCTCAAGATTTCAAGGAACTTTTTGTAGGAGACGGCAAAGGAATCTGGTAGCTAATTTTCTTCTTGTTTTTCAGATCTTTCCAAAGCAAAGATTTTTAGGAATTAGTTGAAACTAAGTCTCTGAAGATGCGGATACCCATGCAGTTTGTGTCCATGATTTTTTGGGGTTGTTTTATGAAACAAGCTTGGAAAAAAATGAGTAATGCCTTTACATTTGTGTCTTGTTTCCAGGATTGTGGTTTATGATTTTTTTTTTTCTTTTAGATGACTGCTTAATCCATAGAAGAGCAAGATGAGTTTGGGGCCTTTTAGAAAGGGTGCTAATGCCAGAGGGAGGGATCAGTCGCTTAGATGCTAAGAGTACTGGCAGATACTGTTGTGTTCCCACTGGTTTTCATGAATTTGGAGGAAGATTTCTCAGGATTGGATGAATTTTCTATCATTCAACCTCTCTGCTCTCTATACAGTACCTCCAGTGAAGCAGAATTAAGGCTTGGCTGGAGACTTTTCATTGAGGAGAATTCTGCGTAGCTGGGTCCAAAGTGAAAGAATCCCATGGTTGCCTGTTGCCTGTGCAGCTTCGTGTCCTGTGCACAGCAACCAGGAGGGGACACAAACCCTTCAATATTAGCGTCTTTCCTGTTTGCATTTGGCTGCTCATAAAGCAGGTTCTGCAGCAAAACAGAGGAGAAAAAAAGACCCATATTAGTGTCATAGTGGAAAATTTCTGTGTTCTGTGTCACTGCACAAGCTGTCCAAATGCTGCCAGTAACATTTCGGAGTGGAGATGGGACCTGCCGCCTGCCTGTGACCTCCCATCCCAGAGCTGAGAGGTTCCCTCCGAATGTGCTTTCACCCAGCTGGAAAGCTGATAGGCTTTTTTCTTTTTCTTTATTTCCTTTGGCAGGGAACAAGTGAAATAAAAGAAAAGGTTAATCAGCTTCAGTGGCTCAGGTGGCCTGTGTGGAGGGAGAAGAAAGATTAGGTGGTCTTCTCACCTTTCAGGACCTGGAGAAGGAGGAGCCCTGTGCAACACCACTGTCCAGACAGCCTGTAGGAAGGGAAGATGTGTGCTCTTGAAGATCCTACCTGGGCTAGAAAACATGTCTTTTTTTTGTAGCAAGGCCAGGACTTGATGTGTGGACTGTCATGCCTGCTGTGTGTCTGTGTGCTCCTGTGTGCCTTGGGCTCAGCTGCAGTTTCCAGGCTGTAGAACAGGTTGCTTTGGGTACTACAACACTGTTTACCCAAAGAAATTCAGTCCTTTAAATTCCCTTTGACCCTCAAATTTTGAATCCTTTGCCCTTGTCTTTGTCTACCTTCTGATTGTTACACTCTTGATCCTTGTCTGTAGGGAGGAATGTATTGATTTTTTTAAAATGTTTTCTTTAAGAAAAGTGTGTTCTTGTTACGCTGTCATTCATGTTACTTACTTCTTCCTCTACTACTTTTAAAGTCACTTTTGTTACCTGGTAATGAGGAGGTTCCTTACGTGACTGAGAATAAAAATCATCTTGGCTTTCCACATCCTGTGCTTTG
>NW_010098664.1:14122-19368 GCF_000699245.1 Pterocles gutturalis
CAGGTTGTGGTTTGAACAGCTGAGGATCAGCACCATGCAGAAGGTGTCACGGTAGTGTGGTCATTGGGCACTCTCTGTTTGTGAAACCCCCTGAGTTTGCTGGAGAGGAGGGAGGAACACCGGGACTGTGAGTTGCAAGATGCCTGTAGGAAAGTTGCTTGCCTTGATTACTCTTTGCAGCCACACTGTGAGTATGGGCCACAGGTTGAAATCCCTCTTTTGTAATGTATTTAAATCTCAGTTTGGCAGTTGTTTGCCGTGGTGTTCGTGCCTGCAGTTCCTGTAGTGCTGGTGGAGTAAAGATAGCACACTCAGGAGGAGCTGTCATGAGAGGACCTCCAGCTCTTCCTCGCTGGTTACTCTTATTGTCTGCCCAAATACAAGATATACTTGTTCTGAGTGAATATACGACCTTTGTCCAGGTGTGGATTGCCAGGAAAATTTTCCATTTCTGATATCACGCTCACAGGAAAGACTTTCTTCTTTCTGGTTTCAGTATGTCTGGAGAGAGAATGTATTTTTCACATCTGCTTCAGAAACCTACATGAAGCAAAGACTTCTTCAGAGTTTGCCTGCATTTGGACAGAACCCAGAAGTTGGGCAAAAGCTCTTGGTGAATGAAGGGAGAAAATGTGGCGTCAGTGGGGATTTTATTTGATTTTATGGTGACTTTCAGTTGGATGTTTTGGGTTGGTGTGGCAATTCTTGTTTTGGGTTTTTTAGATTTTTGTTGTTCCCCGAAATCTGTTTATGATATTCTTCAGTTTGCAGCTGCTTATTCTCTAACTCATTTGTATTTTCCAACTAAGACTGACCAAGTTTCCTGGTGAAAGTATGTTGCTGCGCACCAAAAGATCCCTGTGCAGGGCATTTATTTCCTGAAATAGCTTTTCTGCAGAGCTACAGCAGTTTAATTTAGCTGAATTGCTCACTAAAGACTTACCTGATAATTTTACCATGTCTGTACTTCAGCACATTGTCTTGGATTTATCAGGAGAAGAGAAGCTGTTTGGTGATGGACAGAGGCTTTGCCCTGGTTGCATTTTAAGTAGACATCTCCCTGGAGGTGAGGTGTAAATGCCACATTACTGATTAGCATTTGGTGTGGGGTACCAGAGCAAAGGAGGAGATGTCTTGGTTGAGTCTCTGAATGATCAGTTGTGATCAGCCCAAGCAAAATCTTGGTTTTTTTTTTTCCAAAGTGGTGGGGTTTGCCTGTGTGTGTAGCTGGCCTTACGGCATTTCACAGTGGATTGCTCTGCAGAGCCCAGCTCTGGAGTATGTCTGCTGGACCTCTCTCCAAGACTGCAGCTGGAGGCAGACTTTCTGCTTTGCTTGTGCACTCAGGACCTCTGCCTCCGCCTCCTCTGTTTGCTGCTCTCCGTGGGACAGAAGTGGGTCAGTCTCAGGCTTTGGTACTTGCCAACGTTCTTCTAAAGCCTGTTTTGTACTGTTTCCTCTGCCAGTCCTTTGCTGCTCTTGCTTTCTGTAAGATTTTAGGAAACTGGGCTTGAGGTATGGAAATGTCACGGGAAGCCTTGCTGGCTTTCTTTACGTCTTCGCTGTCAGGTTTGCTGTGGGAAGTATTAAAATCTGTTGAACCCTTCAACATAATAGCCTTGTTGCAGCCAAAGCTGGTTGGCAGTGTCTTTAATATTTGGTTTGGTTTTTTTCTCCTCTTGGAAAATGGCAGTTCCTTTTGCTTGTCCAGAGAAGTGCATCAGTTTTGATGGTAGATGTTTCTGAAGTGCAGAATATGGCTCTTGAGTGAGAGGAGACAGGTACTTTTAGGAAGGCAGAAGTGTGAAGGAGGCAGGTTTTGGATGAATAAGATAGCCTATTCCCTGTGAGTACTGTAGCAATCATGCCAAAAATTTACCTGTCTGGGGGGGCTGGGGTGTCTCCTTTTTCACTGTGCTGGAAAACTGTTCCTGAGAGTCTTGGCTTCAACCTAGGGCAACAAAAGCTGTGGAGATCTTGAAGACTTTGATGCATTATTAAACTGTTTCTGTCCCGGTTCTGTCTACACTCCTATTTCTTGTGAAAATGCTTTAAAAAAAGAGGTCTTCAGGCTCTCTATTTGATAGTTTCAACCAGCTGACAGTGTTCAAACTCCCGTAGCACTAGTGTGGAGCTAGTTCCATGTGTCAGCTCCTAAAATTGCCAAATACTAGATTAATCATTTCATGCCTCTTGGAAAAATTAGTCTCTGCTTTCAGCTCCCAGCAGTTCCTGCTACTGAGAACTGATTGCTCACTGGTGTGCAGCGTAATTCCTGCTGGAAAGCAGAGGAAGCTGTGTTTGTTGCCTGAAGGGTTTACACGCATTTCAGTTCTTGATTGCAATGATAATTAAGGGCCTCAGTGTTTCTGCCTATAAAAATGTTAATCAACTAGATCATTAAAAGTATACCTTTGTGTATACGTACATGCATATATAGGAGTGTGTATGTGGTAATTATTCTGAGACAATAAAGTATATTTTGAGAAAAATTGCTTAACTAGCTGCTGTGTGATCCTTCAGGGTTTGTTTGTTTGTTTGTTTGTTTGTTGTATTGTTGGTTCAAGGTTTTTTGTAGCCTGTTCTTCCTAATCAGAATACTTAGGAGGAAACAGAAATAAAAAGTTGGGGCAATTGTTCCAAACTCGGTCTGGACTCACAGAGAATGATGCTGCAGATAAGAAAATTCATAATGTTTTATAACTTAGAAAGATTTACTTTCCAAGGCATTGAGAGGTGTGAACCCTTTTAGCTGGCCAAGGCAGAGTGTCTGCTCCAGTCTGTACAGGAGATCATGTATGATTTTATCAGTCTCATTACACATAGTTCCTCCAGACCTGTGACAATCTAACTGAACGAGGTCTTGCTGATAGTGATTTAAATGGGAAGTACAGTCAGGCTATTTTTTGGAGAGAAACATGTGATATGCATTTCTAGAGATCCTGAAATCTGTTAAATCAGTGGAAAAAAAGCTCTTTTTACAGTGTGTTTAAAAATGTGGGGAGTTTCTATTCCCTTTTTCTAAGCTGCATATCATCAGCTGACAGTTTGGTTACTTCTGCTTCTCTCAGACAACTGAGGATACCCAAACTGTTTCGAGTTAGTCTTGTTTAGAGAGGGAGTGACCAAGATTTTCAAATACACCAAGCACACAGATCTTTGTGAAAATTGCTTCATAAAATTCCTACGGTATTCAAGTCTGTCTTTCTCTTTTTTTTTTTTTTTTTCCCTTTTATACAGGCGATACGGATTATGGTTTCGATTGCGGAAGTTAATCTTCTGGTTGCTGGGAGTGTACATAGCCATTCCATTTCTAGTCAAACTTTGCCCTGCTATTCAGGCAAAGCTGGTCTTCCTAAACTTTGGTAAGTGACTCTTGGGATGGGGAGGAGTGTCTTTGTCTTTCATTTGCGTGCTTTCATGTTCAACCTGCATTCGTACAGCTTGTGAAGGACGTGAACTTTCACGGGTTGTATGTTCTCCAAACGCTGGTCTGGAGGAAAGCATGCTCTGTGGTACTAGTGGTGTCTGTAGTAGGTCTTTGTATAAATACAGTGACCAAACTGAAGCCAACTTTCATCCAGGAAAACTTTCCCTTAGGAAAACTGCAATATATTGCATGCATTTCTCTGAAGGGTTCAGCAAAGTTGCACGAATAGACAGCAAGCAAGTGGAATTAAATCAAGTGAATTGTTTTCCAGGGAGTGACTCTTCACCTGAAAGCGTTTGAGGAGGATATTCTGTTTGGGGCAGAAGAGGCCTGTTCATGCTGTCAGACGGAATGTTTTCCAGGTGTCTGGTTAGCCTTTTCATTTAGTCCAACTGGCAGTGCAGTGAGCCTGGCAAGCTGGCTCAGCTCCCAGATCGCCCGGGGAGGCCTGAGCACCTACAGGATGGAAAATAACGGAGCATCACTGTTATGAGAGAGACTTCTTTGCAATCTAAATTTGTCTTTAAAGCTCACTTGTGTTTTGTAAGGAAGCTTTGAAAAATATCTTCCTTTGATTGTAGGAGCTAGAAGGACCAACTACAAATATATTTTGCTTTGGTATAACTTCTGTCATTTTGAGTGCATGCTCTGTATATTCTGACACCTTGGATGATGGTCACTGTGAAGTGCGCACATGTGCGGGCCAGCTCTTGTGCCTTCATTGTCAGAACTGACAGCTAGGCAACATGGATAGTGCGTGTTACTTCCATTTTCATCACCTTTTTTTTTTAGTGGTGATTGTAATTTGCCCTTGTAGAGCTTTCTTAGGTCTCCCTGGAGTTGCTACCTCTATTCGTTCCCAAGTGGCCCAAATAATGGTCCCCTAACACTTCCTTGCACTAGTTCTTGCACTAATATTGCTGCAATGTTGTTCCTGCTGCTTTCTAGAAAGGCAGTCAGATGGAGACAGTCTTTGGAGAGGGGGCTGAAGAACTGCATGTCGTCCCTGAAAGCTCAGGGGACAGTATTTAACAGTGTGGTGTCTGCTCCTATAATGCAGTATCTCCTTTAGATTGTTGTATGAACAGATGCTGGAACCACACGTCATCCTGAAACACGTTACAGCTCTGGGATGCACACTTTATCCCGGGGAGTTTGTCCCATCCGTAACTTCTGTAACAGATACAATGCAAACAGTCCAAGGTTTGTGAAAGCACCCAACCCACCCCACTGATGTAGCAGTAGTGATTATCTTGTGTCGAGGAGACTTACAAAAGCAGACTGGGCAGACGTGGTTAAATGTGTGTCACAGGAAGCTTTGTCTGTCCCCCTCCCCCCCCTTAATTTTAGTTTGCTCCCTGTTGTTTTGATGGTTGCTTGGGCCTTCTTACCTTGCTCTCTTTGATGTTTGTATTTTAGTGGCAACTGTAGCCAGTTCATCCTTTCACACAAAAAAGAATAAAAGTCTTCCCAGCACAGCGGACTAGTCTGTACAACTCTCCAATACCTTAGTAAAGCAGTTTTGTAAGAAAATAATGTTAAAAATTAAAAGGTTTCATATTCTGTTTTTTTCTTTTTTAAAATTTATTTTATTTTATTTTTCTATTTCAGTGAGGGTCCCATATTTCATTGACTTGAGAAGACCACAGGATCAAGGTTTAAACCACACCTGTAATTATTACTTGCAGCCAGAGGAGGATGTAACTATCGGAGTCTGGTAAGGAAGCCTGTTCTGTGCAGTATGTGCCACGTATCTTTATCCTTCTTTTTATTCTCAGTGTTGCCTATCCAGTTGTCCTGGGTCCAGCTGGGATAG
>NW_010098665.1:0-2706 GCF_000699245.1 Pterocles gutturalis
AGCTCTGGGCATGGGGAGACCAGAGGATGAGGTGCATGGAGATGGGGTGCCCAGGGTGCTGGAGGGTTCCTGGAGCAGCGAGTGTAGGGATGGGGTGCAAGAAATGGGGTGCGTGGAAATGGGGTGCAGGAGATGGGGTTCATGGGGTCCCAGAGAAGCTGTGGAGCAGCATGAGTGGGGTGCACAGGGATGGGGTGCAGGAAATGGGGTGCACAGGGTGCTGGAAGGGCTGTGGAGCAGCATGAGTGTACAGACGGTGCAAGAAATGGGGTGCACAGGGTGCTGGAGAGGCTGTGGAGCAGCATGAGTGGGGTGTATGGAAATGGGGTGCAGGAAATGGGGTGCACAGGGTGCTGGAAGGGCTGTGGAGCAGCATGAGTGTACAGACGGTGCAAGAAATGGGGTGCACAGGGTGCTGGAGAGGCTGTGGAGCAGCATGAGTGGGGTGTATGGAAATGGGGTGCAGGAGATGGGGTGCACAGGGTGCTGGAGGGGCTGTGCAGCAGTGTGAGTGGGGTGCACAGGGATGGGGTGCAGGGAATGGGGTGCACGGGGTGCTGGAGGGGCCATGGAGCAGCGAGTGTAGGGACGGGGTGCAAGAAATGGGGTGCATGGGGTGCTGGAGGGGTCCTGGAGCAGTATTAGTGGGGTGCACAGGGATGGGGTACAGGAAATGGGGTGCACAGGGTGCTGGTGGAGCTCTGGGCATGGGGAGACCAGAGGATGGGGTGTATGGAAACGGGTGCAGGAGATGGGGTGCATGGGATCCCAGAGAGGCCGTGGAGCAGCATTAGTGGGGTGCACAGAGATGGGATGCAGGGAATGGGGTGCCCAGGGTGCTGGAGGGACCGTGGAGCAGTGAGTGTTGGGATGGGGTGCAGGAAATGGGGTGCATGGGGTGCTGGAGAGGTCCTGGAGCAGCATGAGTGGGGTGCACAGGGATGGGGTGCAGGAAATGGGGTGCTGGTGGAGCTCTGCATGGGGTGCACGTCGAGCTCTGTGCACGAGAAGACCAGAGGACGGGGTGCAGGAAGATGGGGTGCATGGGGGGCTGGAGGAGTCCTGGAGCAGCATGAGTGGGGTGCACAGGGCTGGGGTGCAGGAGATGAGGTGCACAGGGTGCTGGAGGGGCCATGGAGTGGTTGGTGAGCACTGGGAGAGCACAGAGATGGGATGCACAGAGATGGGGTGCACGGGACCCTGCAGAGCTGATGCGGGGGGGACACTGCCCCCCCAGATCATCAGCGAGCAGAAGGACCGGCAGCTGGAGAAGATCAAGACCATCGGCAGCACCTACATGGCGGCGTCGGGGCTGAACGCCTCCACCTACGACCGCGAGGGCCGGAGCCACATCGCGGCGCTGGCCGACTACGCCATGCACCTCATGGAGCAGATGAAGTACATCAACGAGCACTCCTTCAACAACTTCCAGATGAAGATCGGTGAGCGGCCCTCGCGCGCCCCGGTGCAGACCCAGCCCTTGTGTGCGGCTTTGCGTCCGCCGGCTCTTGAGCATCTTGGTGCTTTTGCACGTGCGGCGCTGGTGCGTGGCCTTGCACGAGTGTTGCACGCTCCCTCGGCTTTGCACATCCCCTTTGCATGCCCCCTCGGCTTTGCACATCCCCTCGGTTTTGCACATACAGCCTCTGTGCACCTTTCTGCCCGAGCAAAGCCTCGTGCGCGTCTGCTGTTTTGCACACCTGGACTTTGTGCATAAGCCCTTGCACGCCCCTGGGCCCTTGCACGCCCCGCTGCAGACACAAACCTTTGCACACGCAGCCGTCGCACGCCCCTTTGCACATCCTGATGTCACACACCCCTTCCCCTTGGCACATGCAGACCCTTGCACACACTGGCCCTTGCACACCCACTTGCACATGCAAATCCTTGCACACCCCTTCCTTCTTGCACACACACGGCCTTCACCCACCCCTTTGCACGTGCAAATCCTTGCACACGTGCACACATCTTCCTTTTTGCATGCACTGGCCCTTGCACAGCCCTTTGCACATGCAAACCCTTGCACAGCCCTTCCCCTTTGCACACCCATTTGGATGTGCAAACCCTTGCACACACCTTCCTGCTTGCACACACATGGCCTTCACCCACCCCTTTGCACGTGCAAATCCTTGCACACGTGCACACATCTTCCTTTTTGCATGCACTGGCCCTTGCACAGCCCTTTGCACATGCAAACCCTTGCACAGCCCTTCCCCTTTGCACACCCATTTGGATGTGCAAACCCTTGCACACACCTTCCTGCTTGCACACACATGGCCTTCACCCACCCCTTTGCACGTGCAAATCCTTGCACACGTGCACACATCTTCCTTTTTGCATGCACTGGCCCTTGCACAGCCCTTTGCACATGCAAACCCTTGCACAGCCCTTCCCCTTTGCACACCCATTTGGATGTGCAAACCCTTGCACACACCTTCCTGCTTGCACACACATGGCCTTCACCCACCCCTTTGCACGTGCAAATCCTTGCACACGTGCACACATCTTCCTTTTTGCATGCACTGGCCCTTGCACAGCCCTTTGCACATGCAAACCCTTGCACAGCCCTTCCCCTTTGCACACCCATTTGGATGTGCAAACCCTTGCACACACCTTCCTTCTTGCACACACATGGCCTTCACCCACCCCTTTGCACGTGCAAATCCTTGCACACATTTTCCTTTTTGCATGCACTGGCCCTTGCAC
>NW_010098666.1:0-244 GCF_000699245.1 Pterocles gutturalis
CATCCCACTTCCATCCTAGAGCCATCCCTGTTCCTCCCAGTAGCTCCCAGTTCCTCCCAGTTCCTCCAAGCTCCTCACAGCTCATCACAGTGCCTCAGTTCCTCTCAGCACCTCCCAGTCCATCCCAGTGCCTCCCAGTTCCACCCTAGAGCCATCCCAGTCCATCCCAGTTCATCCCAGTTCCACCCTAGAGCCATCCCAGTTCATCCCAGCGCCTCCCAGTTCCTCCCAGTAGCCATCTCGA
>NW_010098667.1:0-2476 GCF_000699245.1 Pterocles gutturalis
GCTTGAGGCCTGGGTGCCCTAGCACCGAGAGCAGCTTCAGGACCAAAATGTTGTAATAACTCCAACGCCGCCGGGTGCCTGGGGCTGTGGGCTCAGCCAGCGCTTGCCGCTTACAGTGCCTGAACGGGGGGAGGCCGAGCTGCAGCCCCAGTTCCCGTGCTTCCCCCTTGGGCAAGCCGCAGCCCAGCGCCCAGGCAGGAGGACAAGGAGCCCGGCCGTCTGCTGCCGCCAGCCCCTCCTCCAGAAGCTCCAGGAGAGCTGCCCCAGGACCTGCCTGCGGTGCCGCTGCTTCCGAGCAAACTCCATCAGTTCGGTGAAATACCGCAGAAAACGAGTTTAGGCAAAACTGCCGGAGTTTGCACAGAAGTGTCTGGGTCACATTTTCTTGGCTCTGGAACCGAGACCAAGCAAGAGACCAATTCCCAGAAAGCAGAAGAAAATATAAGAAAAGTTTAGTTCCCCCTTACCGGCACCATCTGCTCTGGTTTGCCACTCAGCACATTCAACCATGAGAAAAACCTGGTCCTTTGGCGTGTCCCGTAGGCGCCAGGCAGCCGGGCTGTGACTCAGGGAAGCCCTTGGCACAGATAACCCAGCCAGACTCAGGCAGGCATACACACTCCTGCTGGTTTGTGTTGGGTTCCCATGTTACCCTACACACTCCTGCATGACAACATCAGCTCCCCTTCTGTCTGCCCCCCTCACACCCACCTTGGCAGCAAATGTCAGGCCAAGGAGGAGGAACCCACAAGAATGCTGCAAATCCAAAACCCTCCAGCACTGGACTCCAGACTCTTAATCCCCTAGAAGACTATCCATATGCAAAATCAGTCCAAGCTGTAAAACAGTGGAAAAAACCCTATTCTTTTTGTATGAAACTCTCCTCACTGACAAAGAGAGGGATGAATAGGACAAGGGGGGTCTATAGATTTTGGAAAGTGACATTACTGCAGTGCTTTAAAGTGATCAGTATTGAAGTCTCTGAACAGTTGTAAATTGGATATCTATTAATCAGATACAAAGGACTGTTCACACCACTTAAGATCATGTTTCCACTATATAAGAAGAATATTTTTTGATTTGCTAGCTCAAAGAAGGAAATTCAGCAGGTTGAAAAGTTCTATTAATACTTGCTGATATTGAGTCAAATGCATTATCACACACTTCTAAACACTTTTCTGTTAACTGCAATCCTGTGTGCTGGTTGAAAATGAGCTTGTTTGAACTTGCCAACACATTCCCTTACATTTGAAAAAAAAAAAAAAATATATATATATATACCTTCTGTAATAAAAGGAAGCTGAACTATTAGAAGATACAGATCTTAAAATAGAAATTTAAAGCTTCTCTTTTTCCATTTGCAATGACCTTTTTCACAAATGCTCCATAAACCCAAAAGATGCAAAAATAATAAAGAATGCAAAAATAATAAACAAATCACTGAACTGTCAATGTGAATACAGCATGTGATATTAAGTTTCCCCATAACCTCTGAAATGTCTACATAGCAGTGTCTGCAACAGATGTGCCCCATCAGCATTGACAGACCCATCAAGCTTTCCAGGTTTGTCCTGGCTTCTCACATAATCCGTTCTATGAAAAAGATCTTCTGCTGGTAATCACTGTCAACAGCAGGTCCCTCCTGACCCTATTCGCGTTAACTAGAATTGAAGGAGTTTAATTTCCACCACAGAAAGACAATCATTTTCAGAAATGTTCAAAAAAAAATGATAGATCATATCTCAGCATTTCTTTATTCCCTCTCTGCAGCAATTTTTCAAGCACTTTGTCCACAAGCAGCAGAAAAAAAAAAAAAAAAAAAAGTGGTTGATATAGCAGATGGGAATACCACTATTAACAGTCTTTGACAACAACAGATCATTTTAATAACTTAAGGAAAGTTCACCTTGCTGTCCCCAACTGTATCTGTTCTTTCCCATCACTGTAGTTACAGCAATAATCCTATTTTAAAAATTACTTAATTGGTCATTCTGGGGTTTCTTAAAACTTCACTCAAAGCATCTCATGCTAGCTACTGCCACTAATAAAAATGTGTAATTAAATTGCAATTCTTACATCGCTATTACCAGCATAATTTCAACAACAATGCAATGGGATATTCAGATGCCTTTGCAAACAAAATGAGCAGTATATTAATGAAAACAAGCCACTGGTTCTTACTTGTATGTCTAAAGGTCCTTTCTAATGGTTTGTTGATTTAGCCAACAGTTATTTTCTTACAATAGCAGATGTCAGTCAAATGCCTCAAAGGAGCAACTGAAGGAAACAATAAACAGCCAGAGCAGATGAATTATGCTTGGTATGTTAATTCATCTCTGTGCTGCATCTTATGGGTTGACATTTGATAAAACAAAAAGATTACCACATTTACAGCACCTGGATAAAACAGGGAAAAAGAGGTTTAAACTACTCATGTCTAATACAATAGTTGTTTAACATCTTTGTTGGTGACATG
>NW_010098668.1:0-42847 GCF_000699245.1 Pterocles gutturalis
TGAAGGAGACAGCCAGGCAGACACTCGGTTGGGATTATGAAGTTGAGCACTCTCATTATTTCCCCTGCCACGTGGTGAAGAAAGATGCAGCCCTGGAGGACCTCCACGTTGGAAGTAGAAGCCCACGCTGGAGCCGGGCAGTTGTCAGGGGACTGTAGCCCCGTTTGGAAATGAGAAGATGCAGCCGTGGAGTACCCCACGCTGGAACTAGAAGGCCCACGTTGGGCGCCAAAAAGATTGTCCTGAGTGAGGGCGGTCACACCCTCCCCCACTCCCCCCCCTCGGTAAGATGGGGAAGGATAAGAAATGTGGAACCTCGTGAGTTGAGATAACAATGGATTTTTAATAATACCACACGAGAAAAAAATAAAAAAAGAAAGGAGAATATAATAATAAGACAAGATATAGAATACAATGAAAACACTGATACAATGGAAACCTCACCACCAAGAGCTTCACAAAAGAGACCCACGCTTAGCTCCCCCTTATATCCTGGGCATGACATAAGCATGGTATCGAATATCCCTTTGGCTATGCCCACCTCCCAGCTTCTGTGAAGAATTAACCCTATCCCAGCTGGACCCAGGACAACTTTGTAGTTGTTACCACTTGTTCATGTCAGCCAGTCAAGGAAGGCTAGATTCCAACTGAAGCTTGCTGAGTATCTTGCCTCTGTATTTTGTGTCTGATTTCCCAACTTTGTTCAAACAGGTTTTGCTAGAACTTGCTATGTGGAGGTGAGCAAGGAAATTTGAAATGTAGGTTTATTACCAAATTGATAGATTAGTAGGTCAAATATCAGTCATTTATTCTGACAGACCAAAAAAACAAAAACAAAAACAAAAACAAAAACTGTGGAAAAGAAAATCTTACCTGGGTTTTTTAGGTTTCACTTCTTCATGCTTTTTATTATGTGGACATAATAAAATGTCCTGAGAATGTGGACATAATAAAATGTCCTGAGAATGTTGTAAATGCAAAATCTTGATGTGCTAAATTTCTGCAATTAGCATTTTTCTTTAATTAGGTGCATGTAGGTATCTCTGTGATGACTTAGCTCAATTTGTACCCCAGTGTCTTTTCAGCTTGGGGGTCAAAGGAGAAAACCAAGAAGCAGGAGATTCCTGTGTTTTGGACAGATGAGGTACTGCTACCAAGTCATCAGCCAGGTGGTTGGTGACTTTTTTTAAGCTTTTTAAGTCAAGGCAGTTTTGGAAATGTGCAATGTTGCTATCATAGCCTCATTTGTCTTAATTATACCAGACTGAAAGACAATCTGCAGCGAACAGTATCTTAGAGCTTTTCATTAGCCAGTAATAGCAAAGAATTTTTTATATAGCTTATCAAACCTAAAAGCAGTGATATAAAAAGAATGTGGGAATGTATTGCTTAGATCAGAGCTTCATCACAATTATTGAATACTACTCGTCCAAAGCAGCTAAATAAAGATGTCTTATCTTAACATTGAGCATTATCTGTCCATTACATCTTGTAAAACTGAGTAACAGCCTTTCCAGTCTTCCTAAACTACTTTTTAGCATAGGCGGATTGTGAAGAGAGAACTACAGAAAACACTGAACCACACATTGGCAGCTTGCACGTAATGAAACAAGTTTATTTATTTTTGTGCATTGAAGGGTGGGGGCATGCGGGTGGGGTGGTGTTTTAGTGGGTTTATTGGTGGGATTCCCAGACGACTGCCCACAAGCAGAGCACAGGATGGTTTTGGCTGAAGGGAATTAAAAAACAAGAGGTAACTCTAGGGCAATGTTCTGGTTTGTAACTACTCCCAACCTTCAGAAATACATCTAGCCAGTAGTATAAGTGCTTACTTCACTAGTAACTTAGTTTTATAGCAAATGTGTCTGATTTTTGCAGCAAGATAAACTAACATACGTCAGAAATTACATATGATAAATAGAGCATCCATAAAATATAGCTACAGGGTTTTGCACAGTTACAGCTATTCAAACCTACAGCAATCTTCCCTTGTGCCTTCAGAACCTACCTGAGGTTTTCATCCAAAACTGCTGATGAAATTTAATTACTAACTTCAGCTCATGAGCTTTGCATGGAGAAATATCTGATTTACAAAGTGAGGAACATGTCATGCCTTTCCATGCTTCCCATCCAACACTCAAGTGGTCTGAGTATTTACTGGGGAATCGGCATTCAAGCTCTCTGAGGGCAGCATTTGAACTTGTGTTGCCTGTAGCCCAGGAGCTCCTAAATCTGTGGTTTTCATCAGGCAGAGAGCGCTGTGTTCTCTCACCACTGTGAGTGCTGTATGAGCTCTAGCTTTTAACTTCTGTGGTTTTTCTTGCTAAACATCTCCAAGTGGAATAAAATCTTAATTTCTGATTCAGTGTGAACCAGGGTCTTCCGCTTCCTGGAAAATAAAATAGCCCCCACTGCCCATGGGGGGATCTTGATTTCATCTCAGTCTTTGTTTCCTGAAAATGTTTTGGTTTGGTGGCTAAACCAAAATATTAATCATGCTCAGGAGTCGTGCCTGAAACCCTCCCTCCTTCTTGCAAGGCAGGCATGACCTAAGAGGAGGACAGAAGAGGCTGAGAATGGAAAAGCATTCTGCAAAGTGTGGTAAGTCTAACAACTAAAGTACCATCATTGTTTATGTCTCAGTAGGAAATTTTCCTGAGCAATGTGCAAAAATAACAAGCCAGAAAGACCTTACTGGCTGAAAATACAGAGAATACTGTGAAAGCCATCACGGGAAATTGTTAAGTTGTTACATAACACTAACTTCTTTTTTATTATGGAACTCAGAAAATGACATGTTTTATCATAATATCAATACTGTATTCTTTGGGCTGTATTTAGCTGTTCATATACCATCATTAACCTTCGAACAAAGTCTTGCCTGGCCTCTGAACCATCAAAGGGATTGTTTTCTCTGGGGAAACTGCCTTCTCTTGGGGAGGACTGATATGGAGTCAGACTTTGTGCTGGATAGCCACTAAGTGGAGCAGGCAGGGAACCTCTGGGTTGCAGACTCGGTTGCCCTTCATGTCAGCCTGGCGCCAGTTTATGTGCAAACATTTACTTGCGTGAGAGCAAGAGACCTTATCACCAAGTCTTACCGCACCTTGAATCCTGTGTTCAGTTTTGGGCCCCTCACCACAAGAAGGACATGGAGGTGCTGGAGCAGGTCCAGAGAAGGGCAACGAAGCTGGTGAAGGGTCTGGAGCACAGGTCTTATGTGGAGCTGCTGAGGGAGCTGGGTTTGTTTGGTCAAGAGAAGAGGAGGCTGAGAGGAGACCTTATCACTCTCTACAGCTACCTGAAGGGAGGTTGTAGTGAGGTGGGTGCTGGCCTCTACTCTAAAGTAACAAGTGATAGGACAAGAGGAAATGGCCTCAAGTTGCGCTAGGGGAGGTTTAGGCTAGATATTAGAAAAAATTTCTTCACTGCAAGAGTGATCAGGCATTGGAACAGGCTGCCCAGGGAAGTGGTGGAGTCACCATCCCTGGAGGCGTTCAAGAAACATGTAGATGTGGTGCTTAGGGACATGGTTCAGTGAGTTAGGTGGTGTGGGTTGACGGTTGAACTTGATGATCCTTGAGGTCTTTTCCAACCGTAATGATTCTATGATATGATACTGCTGCTCTTCAATATTCCAGTCCACATCCCGCACTGTGTATAATAATTCCGTGTGAAAAAGAGCCATTTAAGACATCCTAAAATTTCTGCTTCTGTAGCATATGGAGAGATTTGTAAATGCAGGTTTTTAGCATGTGTTTGCAGCAGCCTTACCAGACAATGGATGGTTATGAATGCTTTCTAGGCCATTTCTTCTGCAAAACTCTGTTCTGGACTGCAGATAATTGAAGAAATAAGTTTAATTGTCCGGTTTGGTTTATGTTTTTTGCAGGTTTTGTTAGTAGAATAATCTTTGCACTTCAGTTGCTGGATGAGAGCATAATTATGGCATTTTGAGATTATTTTCATCACAGAAGAAGAAAGCATTTTACACAAAATCACATATGAAATTGAACCCAACCTGGGTGTCCTGACTTCTGGTTCTCTCTTATACTTATTTGCTCTTTTCTTCATGTAGGTAAATGAAATATAGACAGTTTTGAAGATACTGTGTTGAAAACTCTGCATTTGCAGCCTCCATGACACTTTTAATTTTTAACATGCTTTTTAAGCTGAAAATAAT
The DNA here is from genome assembly GCF_000699245.1 of Pterocles gutturalis. NCBI lineage: Eukaryota > Metazoa > Chordata > Aves > Pterocliformes > Pteroclidae > Pterocles > Pterocles gutturalis. The sequence continues at coordinate 4,184 of NW_010098668.1, forward strand.
CCATTTTTAGTGTAAAGCTTCAAGCAGTTTTGCAGAGATAGGTGTTGAGAACACTGTGTCACTTGCATTATGAAGCACATTGTGTTAAAGTTCTTATTCAAGCCCGTGAAAATGCTCACTGATTTCAGCAGGCTTTGGATGAATCCCATATTTGCCAACTTGTAAAAATGCTGTCAATATATAGAACTCAAGTTTTGACTGTAGAAATTTCAGTTTGACAGCCTGATTGGCAAAGACTTTAATACAACTATTTATACACTCGCTATTTTACAAAATATGTTCCCCAAACTTAACAATTTGATCACTCATTCTTTCCTTATTTATGAAAACGAAAACTTTGTGTATACAATTGCAATCTGCACAATGAAAAGGCAGTTTTGAAGCTTAAATTTCTAGTATTTTCCCCCTTTATCAAGCTTGGATGTTTTGTGAGTGTTTATACCCAAAACACAGAGCATGCCAGAAACACACAAAGCTGTTATTCCCACTGAATATTCCTAAATTTCCTTATTATTTACTTTTTAGAATACCCTTGAAACACAAATACCCTCAGTTTTAATTGAGGAGGTGTTTGTCGTCAGGTATCAGAAGGTAAATACTGTCCCTGTAGGTTTTCCCCTTGCCTTGATGTACTGCTTTACCGAACATTATGCATCTTTTTCAAAGGACATCTCATTCTTTAATGAACTGATTTTCATCAAGACAAGAAAAATAGATTGAAATGCTCTTATAACTCTCCAGTCTGAGGGGAGGGATCATAACCAGCTTCAGGAACATTGTGGTTCTGAATAGACTAAGGAGAAAAATCATCAAAACAGAAGAAAGGAAAACAGCATGAGCAATTGCACACCTGTTTCCCATGGGTATTTACGCAGCATATATTTAAACTTTTTTACATACATCCTATTCAGTAAAAATTAATAGTACCATGAATTAGCTGCTCCAGTTCTATGTTTGGGCTCAGTTGTGCCTAATGACTTTCTGATATAATTCCCTAGCTCCAGATTAAATTCTGCCTGAGGTGAGTTTGACCATTTCCGAACACAAACTGTCCATCGCTGTCTTCTGCGCAGTTACCCTGAGGCTGCGGCTGCTGCGGAGTGTACAGACCCAGTCACTAATCTGCAGGCAATAACTGTCCAAAATTGTTGACTGCCTTTGAATGTTTAAAGTTCTGAATGATCAGGCTGAATTAATAAGTAAATCAATGTCCAAAATGTGTAACCTTTGCATTTTCTGCAAGTGTCTGCAGAAAATTCTGTTTGTATTGGTATCTCAACATGGGCTTGTATAACTCATCACCTTTAACTTCATCTAAATAATATTTTGTAAACACTTCTAATACAAAAAAGACTTCTCCAGTAAAATATGGTTTTATTCTGAAATTTTTGTCCATTAATCACTTAGTCTGTTGCTTTTTTGCCCTCTTAATAGGAGATTGTTTGCCAGCTGCCCTCTAAAACTCATTGAAGAACTTTGACTCTGTCCAAGGCAAAAAATGCTGTTCATAGGTTGACATGGAGCTCATGTGGGGAGCTTGCTCAGGCCACGTAAGTTGTCAGCACCAAAAGCTGTGATTCACAGCATTAGCAAGCAGAGCCATCATCCATCCTAAAGGTGGAGTTGATGCTTGACAAGAATTGCCCCAAGCTTTTATCTCCATGTTAACTCCTCATTTTTATGTGAAGGAGTGTTTGCTCAGAAGAGTGTTGACAGTTAAAAAAACCAAAAAAACAAACAAAAAAAAAACCAACACAAACCTCTGCTTAAAAACTCCTGAAAGGATTTAATCTACAGAAACACAGAAACATATCCTGTCTTGCATTCCAAATTTTAAAATCACTGTTAAATGTTTTATTTTCCATTATCTGAGACAAATTCACCACTGAAGAGCAAAGCATCAGCATGTTGAGCAGCCTATGGCAAGAGGCAGCATTTCATGCATATCATAAGATCTTAGCTACAGCAATAACTACACAAGGATTTCATTAGCAAGGCCTGTCCTGTTTCCCTAAGGCCAGTCATCATAGCAGACTTGCTAATAAATCTGATCTGAAAGCTCTGTATCTGATGCTAAATTATCCTTTCCTAAGCCCTTTTCCAACCTCCACAAACTTTCTGCAAAACCCAGATGGGGATCTCACCACTGTTACGCTTTTTCAATCTTGCCTCAGGATTAGTATTATAAAAATCAAAGAGGAAGGTAATGAAAATACATCTTCCTGACAGGGTACATGCTCTTGGTGAAAGTCAGTTAATGCAGAAATTAAATTCAAAACTGATACATGCATGATAAGTCTGGATAATACGATTTGCAAAATCTTACTGTACTTTAGATTCAGGCTCTGATACTTCTCGTGTGTCTGGCTTCGATGGGAGAGGAGTCTCTTGTGGACCACTAAGATGCCAAAGTCCTTTCCAGCAACCACACACTGTACGCTTCTATGTCAACCAAAGCTGGTAACGCATCTGTTTATTTAAAACCCACCCAGTAGGCTATTAACTTCACTGGTATTTTGAGACTGACAATTGGTTACCAATATCTCAATACTTTCACTGCAGCTGGCATTTAAATGAATAAAAATAGAAATCTAGGTCTTAATTTAACTAATTTCATGCTATGAGCAAAAAATATGCTTGTGGGAACTTAGTACAACAACGCGCATTCACACTGCATGATATATCAGTTATGCAGGTATCTTGGGGGAAAAAGAATGGTTTAAAGTGTGTTTAATGGGCAAACACCTAAAGATACAAAGGTAATAATCTTTGCCATCTTGTAGTACTACACTGAAGTGCATTTGTTAGGTAGCAAAAGAATATATTTTATAGAACTGTTCGATTATAATGGTAATAGGGAACTTTTTTAAAGGTGGACTCTCTCTTTTCAAGCATGAAATTGCTGATTTGCAGAAGGAAATCATTTCTCTGCCAATCTTTATGTAAGACCTAAATGATAATTTAACGCTTTATAACTAGATCTTTCAGGTTTGCTGCAGAACTCTATAGTAGGAATAGAGGTCTGGATGCAAAGAACAAGTAATAACTCTTGATCAAATTCTGCAGACTTCTTATAATTTCTGTGGGACTGTTTCTGTAAAATTCTGGCTGCTTTTTTGTGTTCTGTGAGATTCTTCCATAAAGTAATTACAGTTTTTAAGTTTCTTATGATTTTTTTTCCTGTTCTTTATTTCTGATCACAGACATACCTGCACCTTGGAGAATAAGTGTGAGCAATTTGATGGGAAATGAAGGGGTTTTGTGATAAAGGCACTGGAGATCTGGGCTTGGCACCTGGTTCTCTACCAGGGCTTTTGTGTGACCTAGAGCAGGCAGTGGCTGACACCCAGGTGCAGCCCAGCAGGGCATGGGGAGCAGACAGGTCATGCTGGACATGGAGCGTGGCTCCAGGCAGGGCTCAGTGGCTCCACACTACCCCTCCCTGCTAGCTGGTGCAGCAGCCTCCCCGAGCCTGAGGCACTGAGCTGCACCTGGTGGGACCACAGCTGATGCTGACCCAGGTTTAGGCAGCCTCGCCAGCATCCCACCGACCTGCCCCAGCTCCTGTTTAGCTGGTAAGCAGACCCACAGCTCCTCATGCAGGTGTCATCCCCAGCAGCAGCAAACCCCATGTAGTAGCACCCACCCACCCTCAGTAGAGCGTGGGGGCCCCTTTAGCTCTGCCCCTTCCCCAAGGATTCATCCCAACTCCAGTGATATTCCAGTCGCTCTCCCGTAGCTTTTCCCAAAGCCCCAGTTACACTCTTCTCATCTCAAAGCCCATCTCATTAGAGCTCCCAGGTAACTCCTCTAGATAACACTTGTGTAAACGGAGGCAGCTGCAGATCTCTCCCTAATATGGTAAATGTGATTATTTTGCCTTGAGGTTTGGTACAGCCAACTCATTCCCTGAGCTATGTAGTTTGTGTGTGACATTACTTTTATAAACATCAGTATGCTTAATTATCACTCTGTTCTGAAAGCCAACAACCTTTACTTGGGAAGTATGGTGTGTTGTCAATCTTCTCAAATGAGGCTGCAACAAGATTGGAAATTATTGACCCTACAGTAAACCAGATAATCCCTTCAGTTTCCCCATGTGAAAATTAGGAGCAATGCAGGGTTTTAGTAAAAGCTCTGGATTCTGAGGGACACCAGAGAGTGGAGAGCTGCAGAAGGTGCCCTGTTGTGTGCAGAGCAGTCAGAATTAACCCTACTCAAAAACATGACCTCCAGGTGCAAATTATTATTTGTTTTAAGAATGTCCATGTATCTGAAAGGAATAATATACTGAGTAGAACAATGATAATTCTGCACTTAGAACAAAGATAGCTGAGCCTTTATCTGGGGTGAGAGTGTCTTGATGCCAGAATAAATACACTCTAGTTTTTCTTTGGCCTTCCTTTGGAAAAAATAACTGCACACACATAGCTGCCAACTTCTGTTGGCTGAGTTAACACACTTCTTGCAAATACAGATTTAACTCAGCCAGTGATTACAATAGACTTTCTTTGCCTTTATATGGATGTTGTGTATTTCTCTGCATCTAGCTCAGCCTACTCCCAGCTATGTCATCATAGATTAAGATGCAAGCTTTGTGTTTCTGGGCGTCCTTTGCAACTTATTAAAATAGTGTGGCGCTGATGCTTTTATGCTTAAGGGGTGCTAAACCCACAGCTTCTAGTCAGTTGTTGAAACCTGATAGCATCAATAAAGAATGATGCTGAACAAGTATTTAGAGTAGCCCCCTTTTCATCCTGAGAAATATGTTGTTCTTGATCATTCTCCCCTAGGACTGATCCATATTCAGCTTTTTTAAAAGTGTTCTTAAATAAGCAGCAGAGTTTGTTTACACATGGAATAGCTCTTTGTCCAAATCTTCACCATATTTAAGCAGAAGAGTGTTCATATTCCTCAAAGAAAGAGTATTCTCCGTGACTTGGTCTATTATTATTACAGTAGCAGAACAAGTCTGGAAGCTGGAACACACGTTTCTGTGCTAGTGACTTTTCTTTACCCAGGACGAATAGATGTGCAAAATGGTATGTGACTATTAAGCCATACGTAATGACTCGCAATGATACTTGATTTCCATTTTCTGCAATGACCAGTACCACTAAACATTGCTTTTTTTTCTCCAGGGTTAGGACTGCCAGAAGTTCAGTGGTTACCCCCTCTTTGGCAGATGCAATAGATGGAAGGGGAGGTAGAGTCAAGCAGAAGAGGCAACAAAAACAGGTAAGAAACAGTATTGGGAAATGTTAATACAATGTAAGCAGTACCAGTGTTTGTCACCAGCATATTCTGCCTGCAATAACATATTGTTACTTTTTCCATCCTAATATCAGTGTGGTTTCAGCCCAGTGCCCATGAAAAGATTCTCACTAACGTCAGTGCACTGTGAAAAAATGCAAACCAGGGTAGCATAAGGAAGACACATATCATTACATACCATGCATATTTATCTGGCATGTGTTAGATTTTCTTTTTTATCGGTTATAAAGACTGCAGTGCTTTCAAAAAATTATTTTTGTGGTATTTTCCTATTCTGGGTATATTTTACACAATATTATCTAGGCTGAAGTACACTGAAAGCCTGAATGCATTCTTGTAGCTCACAATCACCTTTAAAATTAAAGACAAATTAGTAGGAAGCAAGAGCAAATAATATATTGGCCAAAGTAAAGAATTAAAATTCTCTTGATTGGAAACACTTCCATGGCAAGCGCTACCTTGCCCTCTCTTATTTTAGAGGTCAGTACAGGCATATATTATATGGCATTATATAGTTTACGTAGTAAGAAAGTACAGCTAGTCTTTTTATATTTGATGGTGGTTTTCTGCTATAAACCAGCGTTGTCTCTGGAGAGTATTTTGTTTCTTCACGGGAAGCTTTGTGGAGAGCAAATAGGATAATGTCCTTAGTCTGCACTAGTCAGCATAGTACTACCACAGATTTCCAGCCAGCTTCAACCTGTGCTATTCCTGGGTCAAAGCAATGTGCTGGGGTGCCAGGAGTGTTGCTCTCATTCCTTTTTACCAAGTTGCCTTTTGTCTACCACTACTTTTTTTTTTTTTTTTACTGCAGTGGCTCTTCTTTCTTTTCAACAACAGCTGGTAAGGTGTGGTGAAGTTCGCATTGTCTGTCATTCCAGTTGCTGTAGCCCTGGCACTGCTGGTAGGATCATTAACACCACAGAAATTCCCTCTTTGTAGTCCCAAAGTTTCCAGGGACTACAGGAAATCTTGAATAGAAACTAGGAAACAGTGGTGTTCTGGTCTGAAACCAGATTTCTATGCTTTCCACAAAAGGAAAGAGAGACACCATGACCCAGAAGTGATATGTGAGCAGGTCCACTCAGCCTAGAATCAGGCTTTTCCATCTGCTAAAGGCGAGGACATTTTGATACCAAAGTTATGGCATAGGTACTCCTAGCTGGCTTTTCTGTTTCTAAAATGGGTGAGTATTTGCTCTGGCTCTGTCTTTCCTTTCTTTCAGCAATATCAATTTACCTCACATTAAAGTATACAAAATAGCTCATTTAGATAACATAAGCCTTATCAACATGTTATCTTTTCAACACGGTCAATTAATCAGAGCTACATTAGTCCACTACTGGAATAAGATGCTATAATTTCTAGCTGTACAAATTATGCAGAATGAGGGTTTTGGCCACTGAAACAAAAGTACCTCATACAGTTTTCTTATTCCTAACATTTCGGGAAGAAGCAGGTAAGGCATTTGCTCTTGGAGGGCAAACAGCTGCCTTAGTTCACTTAACTGGGAAGACTAAAAGCTCTGATCAAACTCAAAGTCAACAAAGAGATTCCAACTGGCATCCACTCAGCTTCTGTCTTTTATGTTTGTGGTGGTGTGAATCTTCTCTGTGTCTGAGTTCATATCACAGCTGTGTACCTCTAGGATATAAATATTCATTGGTAAAACATAAGTGAAAATGTACTATGTAGGGTTGGCTTCGGCTCCAGTGTTGGTGGATGAGACCTGAGTGGTTGCTTCACATAAATGGGGTTTTATGCAACACCAGGCAGCACTTTGGGCTGTTTGCATGTGAGTCTGTGTTTCTGTACCCCAAATGTACATCTATTTGTTCACGTACCAGCTTTCTGGAAAACTCTGGACACCCAACCTCATGGCTCTTAGCAAAATAATTTTAATATATCAGCTGTGATGATTATGTATTTTCCTACATTTGCTATGAGTGTTTTAAACAACATATGCACATTTTTGCTAAACAAAATCTGTCATTTTTTTTCTACTGTTCTTTGAGATTTGAAAAACTAAACAAACAGATGCTTGTGGGACTGAAATGACAATAGAACTGCCTGTCAATTAATGAGTCCCAGGATATTTCCATATTTAATAGCTTGTAGGTATGAAGACAGAATGAAAGCCACTTTCATTTCCTTTTTCGCAATATTGCCTTTAGAGAAGTTTAAATACTTGCTTAGAGGCCAACTGAAATGCTTGCTTGGTGAGGCAGGAGGGGAAGGGAAGACCTCTAGTTCATGACATGGTTTTAGTTAGTTACACCGCAGAGTGCTTACATTTTTGTTTGCTAAATGCAGAAACAGCCCATCTCTTTCAGCTGAGCATGGCGTCTGGGAAAGTGTGTTGAAATACAAGAAGCACAGAGCAAAGGAATGGTTTATTAAGCAGCAGGATTGCCCTGTGAGTTTCTGGAAGACATTGGTGGGAGAATGTGTTCTAAAATATATTAAGAAAAAGAAGAATCTCACATTTCATAAGCATTTCATGTTGTTCATATATGGCATGCAATTTTGGCAAGAGTTGTATTTCTCCCACAACCAGAAAAGTGGTCTCTGATTTCTGCTGCAGTAACATCAATGCTGCAGAAGACAAAACAAAGGCTTGTGGCTTTATTACTGTTTCCTCACATACCTGTGTAAGTTGTTTAAGTGTCATATCACAAAATCCAAGTGTACACATACGACTGAATAGGGCAGATGGAACTGAAGCACTCTATGTGCTGACACACTTCAGCAGTTAGGGACCATTTTACTAAAGGCAGAAGTTCTTCAGTCTGTGGGAAGTTTGCTTTGTGGCATCTCCAAACACAGAGCAGAGGCTGAAATTCACTGCAGGGCTTCAGAGACCCCAGAAACATTTTGGTGATGCCTGGGGACCCTGTACCTGAGCTAGAGGGGAGGGTTCATCCTTTCAGTCCTGGGAATGAAGTCAGCACTTAATTATCACGAAAAGAGACCTAGAGTTGAAGCTGTGATACTTATACTCCAACCTCTAAAAACAGAGAGAAGCTATCCACTGCTGGCTGTCTTTTGAATTAATGATAATTGGATTTAAATGTGATAAGACTTCACTAATAGGATAGCAGTAGAAATCTGTGTCATACACAAAGTATACAGATGGGGTGAATACTGATATTAACACTGGCAGCAAGAAACCTCTTAAAATATTGGCAGTAAAGAGAAATTGTCAGGGTTTCCATTTTTTGAAAGGACAATCTGAGATGGTGTTCTTGACAAAACAAAAAACAAAACAGTGGTAACATGCCTCAGGGTTATCCAAGGCAGGCTGAGGAGATGAGGAGGAAGCAGCAGGGCTTCATCAGCACACAGCAAAACTGCCAAGTGCCAGGACCTTGCTCCTTTTGCTGAAGCAGGAGGAGCAGCCTTCAGAAGTTTAGGAAATCCTGCTACAAATGAAGGGAGATGGCTGTCCTGGGCTTCCAGATGAAACCTTCTCGAGTCTGCTCACTGCCACAAAATAAACTGTGAAAAATTGCCTGAAAAGATGTACCCAGTGTTTCACTTCACCTTCCAGCTGCAACGAAAGGTACGTGCAGTGGACAGTCAGACCCGCATTTCCCAAAGTACTATCTATACCAGACATTTAAAGGTCATTATGGACTAAAATTCTTTATTGCATAGTTGTAGCTGTCTACATCTGGGGTCTGTGGTACTTTCAGCATAAGCTTCATACCTAAAAAATTGGTACTGTTGTATTGGGGAAGGAAGGAAAGATAAAAAGGGCGAATGAGAATACCAGTGCCTTTACATCCCAGGTCCAGCCAGCAAAGCTAATAATTTTTGCAAACCTTCATTGCTCTAAATTAATCACAAGAGAGGTGAAGCAGAGGTCTGCAAGACTGATTTTGATAGCAAATGCAGACAAAATAAGGAATTATTCTGCTTTTGATTGTTCAATCCAATCCTGAGGTCCCCAACTTAGCCCATCAGACAGTTATTAATTAAGAATATGCTAGAGTAAATATCTTTATTTAGTAAAGCGTAAAAGGGGCTTAGGCAATTCCGTTTTAAGTCAACAATCTAAACTTATCACTAGGGTAAACCTTTTCCTAAAATTTTGTTTGTTTTTTTTTTAACTTGAAAGGTGCTCAAAGAGGACAGAAACATTTCATGAATCAGATCCAAGAAAAATTTCACCATGCTCAAGGCAGATGTTATCAAAAATGATCATTTGTATTGGCAGTCCTTCAGAGATTACCCTCTAGTCGCGCTCAAATCAGGTTGGTCCCATGGAGAACTCCTACTTTATCCTGGGCATGGCTTCCAAGTCTGCAGCCACACAAGCTAGAAGATGGCTGTTAAATTTTAACTGGCCTTAAAGTTTCTTTTTTATCTATTAAAGTCAGGTAACCTGTGATTGGTAAATACATATTTTTAGACATCTGCATGTTAGTAAACACATGGAGGCTAATCAAGAAGTTCCACTCCTCTGGGTTTTGAATACAGCTTCTTTTACAAAACAAACTCTGTGGGTGAATCACATAAACAAAGCACAAGTCCCAGCAAATAATGTTGGCGTTTAACTTAGCCTCACTGGGTATGCAGAAATTTGCTCCTGTGAGAGAGAGTTGTACCCTAACTGCACTCTCACGCCAGGTTTTCTCCAGCCTCCCCAGCTTGGGGGCTGGTGAGTCTGGGGGTGGGGGAGAGGGGATCCGAGATTTTTATTGCAATTGTAACAGTGAGAAATGTTCTTTATATTTATTTTCTCTTTTTTGGTGATTTTTAAATTTGATTTTCTGTTAATGAAATGTGAGTGAAAGGTTCAGGGGTTGGCTGGTAAGATGCATTGGTCATTTCTGGGCCCTGATTCTTGCAGATTCAAAAGTCTCTTCCAGGATGCTCCAAAGCATTAGCAATGCAGAGCTTTGCTTCTCTGGGCAGATGGATCTTCCTCGCAGTCCCATCCAGGGGCAGGTCGCTGGCCATGTCAATTAGGGTGGAAGGCTGGAATCAGGTGCATCACAAACATCATCTTCCCCATCTCTAGAAAGGAATGATGTACCAGAGGGAACAAGTTCATTTATATTCTTTTCACATGAGGGAGACCTCACCTCAAGTCTTAAGGTTTTCCTTATAAGGAAAAAAGGTCAAACATACTTGGTGGTTTTAGCCAACTCTAATTTTACTTCTTTTCTTTTTTGAAAAATTTAGCACATATTTAACTTGTCTCTGTAAAGCTGAGAATCCTCTTTCCCCGATATCTCCAGCCTTCCTTCCTGAGCAGCAATTTTCTGAAACACATCACTTAGCTGGGCCTGTCACTGATTGAACATTAGTTATTCTAAAAGTGTCCTCCTTGTGTCTAAAGGGATTTGGTCTGGCTGCCTGAAAGAAGGCTGCAAAAGACAGCCCCCAGCTTTCTCTCGGTCTGCCACATGCCAGCGTGGATCCCAGGCTGTCATTACCCAGGTATCCCACAGAAGATGCTGACAAGCTGCAGTGCCTTCACTTCTGAAAACTGCAAGAGTCAAAAGGAAGAATGGGAAGGATATTATGCTATTCACAGAAGCAGGACATGTAGCAAACTGGGCACTGTGTCCATCTATAGCGTGCTGCAACCATTCAGGTTAAAGAAGCTGCATAGACCTTATTGATGTACAATCTACAAAATAAATATTTGAACTGAAGAAAGCCTCTTAAGGCACTCTAGCCATGTGCAGCACACTACATACACTCACTGCTGTCCCAGTGAATTAGAAAATACACCACTCAGGTGCACGTGCCCTCGTGTTTGAAGCTAGTTTAAAATTCAAAAGATGTTTGTAAGCTTCATTTCTGTGCCCATGCTACCTGTTCATCCTCTGTAGTCAAGAGGAGGTGGGCACATTTTCCATAAATTTACAAGTATTACTGAAGTTTGGCGTCACGGTTACAGTTGTACTTTTGGATATTTTTTAATTCTTAAAAACTTTTTAAAACCACTGCCTAAAAAATGCACCAATACTTTTTCCCTGTGAAGGCCAAGACTGCAGGGCACCCCAGGGAGAAATACGGGTTACACAGGGCTCTCTAGTGCTATGTTTTCTTTTTCAAGGGTATTTTTATTTCTTCAAGGACACATTTATGGAGTTAAAAAAATCAGCTGGTCTTCTCCCTGTAGGTTCTTCCTACATGGTGACAATGCTATGCAAAAAAATATATTTTGTATTTTTTCAATTTTTCTGAAGCCAAAAGAATATAATGAAAATCATGAGCTAAAAGACGCACCAAGATACTTAAGTTCAGTGGAACATAGTCCCCATTCAGCAATGCATTTTTATTAAGAATGTACTTTATATAGCACAGACCATTAATAAAAAGACCATTATTCAAAAGAATCTAATATAAAGACATTACAGCTTAGACCAGAGATTTTACTGAATTAGTTCCTAGTTGAATAAAATGGTGGTGTTTAGAATAATGTCAAATTTTATTTCAAAATTGACATTGATGGAATATCCACTATAGTCTTCAGTAAATTGCTCCAGCAAGTCAGATGGTCAAAATTTTGTAGTTTACTTCAATCATTTAGTATCAGCTCCTAGTTCTTGAATCTTGTCTCATGGGTAAGATGGTCCTTCTGTTCTCATATTCACAATCTCTGTGTAGGTACTGAAAAGGCGCAGTCAGCTTCTCACCTAATCACAGAGAGGTGGATGTTGGCAGGGACCTCTGGAGGTCATCTTGTCCAAGCCCCCTGCTCAAAGCAAGTTGCCCTGTCCTTTCAGGCTTTGAGTATCTCCAAGGGTGGAGACTCCAAAACCCCTCTGGGCAACCTGTTCCAGTGTTCAACTACCCCACCGTGAAAAAGGGTTTTCTTATGTTTAAGAGGAATTTCCTGTGTTCAAGGTTTCGCCCATTGCCTCTTGTCCTGTCACAGTCCTGTCGTCACACAGAAGAGTCTGGCTCATTCTTCTTTACTCCTCGCCACAGCCATCAGGTATTTATAAACAATGATATGCTGTTCAATTAATTACTCCCTGTGATCTCAAATTCTTTTTAGAATCAGTCTTCTTCTTTCAGTGACTACCACCTGCCTTCTTCCATTTTGGACAAATTCATTCCTATTTGCAAATGTATATTAATCATTCAGCTCATCAGCTTGCACAGATTGGATTGTAGCAGTGTGTTGGCCGCTTTACAGTTTGCCAGCTCTCCATCTTCATGGTAAACTGTCATACATTAATTTAAATTGTTTCTGTGATTGAGACTTGATAAAGTGAACTTTTGCACAGCGAACTTGCTTTTGCTCTTGCTCTGAAGTTCCTGTTCCTACAAAGTACAACAAGGAAGCAGACTGGGAATGGAAAAGAGGCAGAGGAGGAAGGGATGCTGTTTGGATGACCTAATTTGGTCAGGGATTTGGAAGTTCATAATAATCTGCAGTTGTTTACTACTCTCATTTGGTATTTCTACGCTAAGAGTAGATTTTACTTGCAAGATCCAGCAAGGGATGGTTACTAAGTAATATATCTTTGTTATTCAAAAGAGAGACTAAGATAGAAATTAATTGACAGTCTACCCACAGTTGCACTTTACAATTCACAATGCAGTGCATGAACAGAAATAGTCTAGTCTATAAACTTGCTCAGGTTCCACAGATCTATAGATCTTGAATAGATAGGCCAGTGACTCAAGGCAAAAGATGCTGTAGTCATGGCTCACAAAAGCCCACTAAAGTCACGACCAAAAAGTGTGAGTCACTTCAGTGTGAGCACCATGCCCTTCATCCACGCACTGGGCTTTTATCTGATTGCCTTCCTGTTAGTGGGAGCTTGAAAAGGGCCTCATCTCCCAGAAAAACTTTGACCTGCTAATATGCAACCTTAGGTAGTTGAACTCAGCCTGAACTCTATTTATTTTTACTTCTGCAGAGAGGACACGAATTAACCTTCTGACACCAGATCTGAGTAAGTAGATGCACTCCATGTGATCACATTCTTTCTCTTGCAGGCAGCAGCAGCAGACTCCAGTGCTTCCTCTCAGTATGCTGTTCCTATATATATTGCTGGGTGGCAGGGATATGCTTACATGGTCATGTGGGAAAGGATCGTGTAGCTTGGGAAAAAGTGTGTAGGAGTGAATTATTCTCAAACAGAGAGAAGAGAGTCCACAGGAGTTCACAGTTGAGCAAAAATTCAGGTCTTAGCTGGAAAAAAATGCATGATCTGCATATGGTCTCTTATGCTATCTGCATAAACACAAAAAGGATATTGTGTCCCAAAAATGTCCAATATTTTGATACAGACATAAACAAAAGGCAGATTTTGCAGATAGGAGTATCACTCTCACAGGTAAATAGTGGACTGATACTGTTTCCAGCCCTTCTTCAAATGAGTGAGAGCCTCAGTTTCCCAGGTGCAGGGGCTTCACTCTCCCCATGTTTCCTACACACCGAGAATCCCCTGGCAGCTGGGGAGCCTGCTCACTCGGATTTGCTCTGCTGTTGTGTAGCTGATGCCTTGGTTTCCATTTCACAGCAGAATCTGAAGGGAAGGAAAGGGGCAACTCTTTCTCCCCTCCTGAAAGCAGCAGTGTGAGACTGGTTTCTGTGGTGGTCACTATATCTTGAACAAATGAAGGAACTGAAGCTTTCTTGGAAGTCATTATAAAGCCTAATAGAAAGTGCTGCAATGCTGCTCATTTAGTCAGCTGCCAGGGAAGCCCTTACTGTCAGATGTGATGTACTTCAATTAGAAACTCAGCTTAGCAGGAAGAGTGCTCTTTAGACTGCAAGGCTGGTTCCCATTACTTACTGGAGCAGCTCTGGCTGCTAGATTTTACCCAGGCAATCAAGAAATAACATAAATTATTGCTCTACATACTAATATAGTAAGAATGGCAACTCAGAAGGTAATAAAAGTAGCGTGATAAAGGGGAAGGATGTTTTGGCTCTTACGGTTCAGGCCTGAACAGGGGCAGAAGGCCAAGGTGTGCTTAGGAGATGCTCAGTATTCTCCCTCTTACCTCCCCAGTTTCTTTCACTAAGGCTTGCAGAACCACTGATATACAATTTCCCTAGGTAACCTCTCCGATGACATTCAGTAACAGGGATGAAATGAAAGAAAGGCAAAAGGGAAGTGCAGACCGTCCAGGATCATTGGATGGTAGTAACTGAACACGACCAGGTGTGAGAGCCGCTTCCAAAAAACAGAAGTGTTTTGTTCAAGCCTGAATGACTTCTATGTCTGTCTTGCCATCTCCCTGAGTAGCTGCTAGCTCTTTCTTTCACAGTTTCTTTTGTGATGTCCCAGAAGGGAGATTTCAATTCTGCTGTCAGTCCCAGCCATCTCTTGGGATGCTGGGCAACAGTCAATCCTCACCCAGTCAAATCAGTAAAAGCTAATTATCAACTGGGCTTTCTCTGTACATCCATAAATTTTTGCTGCTGTTCGTAAGGGGTTTCCTGATGTTCGACCCATTTTAAGAAAATAATCTGAGACAGTTTGTGTATACAAACTCCAGAAATCTCCATGTCTTCTGATGGCCTTGAGACTCCATTCTTTTAGTTCTGCTGCAGGCTGCAGCAAAATAAATTGACCTCTGAAAGGAAGCAAAATGGAGCTGTATTTATTTGGTCAGGGTTCAACCTTACTTGTAGCACAATGCAGCCCTTCTCTCCAGGACTGACTAATATCCACATAATAACAAGCAGCCTTTGCAGAGCAAGCTGCACGGCAGCACAGTGGCAACAGCCAGTCTTGACAGGGCTCACAGGCAAGCAAGGAGAGAGAAACATTGGAAACGCAGCTCGGGAAAAAGAAATGCTGCAAGAGACCAGTGGGAAAAGAGATGAAGATAAGCATGACGAG
Source organism: Pterocles gutturalis (assembly GCF_000699245.1). Classification (NCBI taxonomy): domain Eukaryota; kingdom Metazoa; phylum Chordata; class Aves; order Pterocliformes; family Pteroclidae; genus Pterocles; species Pterocles gutturalis. Next base: position 19,288 of record NW_010098668.1, read on the forward strand.
AAACACTTGAAAACTGTACAGATGGTATTAAAAGGAGAAAGAGCTTTAAAAAGGAAAGGGAAAAGGCAGCACAAAAAAAACCAACAAGTTAGCAAAAGGTGGACTGAATTAGCCGTGTACACACAGCGTCTGCCAGGGGAGGAAAGAAGCAGAATGCAATGTTCTTTCTGGCCAGAGTCAGTCCAGCGTGGTATTGCAGCAGTACACACAGATAAGAAAATTTGGACTGGATCCAGTAGCTGCAAAGAGAATACAAGGTGATGGGAGCAGGAACTCATTTTAGAGCTGAGCTTCCATGAACTCAGCAGCTTTCTCCATGGCATCTACTAATTGTAATCTGCAGAAATGGTCCGAGATGAATCTCAATAACCTGAAGCATAAGCGAGTCATTTGGCTTTGGGAGAGATGGTCAGTTGCTGAGATCAGACTGGGAAGCTGTAAAGTGTTTTATTTATAGTCAAATAACTCTATTTACAATGTTTGAATTGTAATCAAAGATAAATCGTTCTCATGACTACAGCAAAGCTCACAACTCATTTCACAGTCTTTTTGTTACAGTTTGGCAAATATTTGTCAGTCTTTCCAAACATCCTGGAACAAAATTTATTCAGCAATAATAAGTAGTAAAAAAGGACTTGTGAAAACCAATTTCACGTCACGAGTAAAATTTCAATAAAAGTTACAATCTATAGCTACTGCTAATGTGATGAAGGTAAGAATGAAAATGCCAACAGTAATTAATTTTTGTGAAAAAAAAAATCCACCAAGCTGAAAGACAAGAACAAAAGCTGGACAACTAATTTTAGCAATCCTGCATTGCTTTATAAGAACCAGGCATTCTGGCAAGGGCTGAATATTAGAGCGAGGTATGTTCTCTATTGCAGCAAACTGAAACCCTAACCCGGTACCGTACGGTCAATGGCAACAGCTGCTTCTCAGCACATTTGAGATATGGCTGTCAACTTTGGCAGTAGAAACTACAATGCTTATGTTACCTGGAAACATCCTACCCACCACAGCTTGTCAGGATTTATATATACTTTTAAATAATTATAGGGTGCTTTATGAATGTATAGTTAATAAAAAGAGAATAAAGAAGGGCCTGTTTTTCAAATAGTGAAACCTGTGAACCGCCAATGTTGTATTTACACATAGGGGACACTATTGAACAGAAGAGACGAGTGAAATTTCAATATAATTTTACCACACGAGTGTTGAATTGTACAGTCTGCAAGTGCCACATACATTTGGCAGCAAATTCTATATTTCTGGGTTTCAACAGATCTTTAGGTGTACCTTTAGGTTTGTACATATAGACATGTAAGCTATTGCTGTCAGAGTATTTAGAGTGTGTTTTTTACCAAGGCCTTTAAAAACAGACTAGAAAGAAACCCGAAGTACAGTGCTTTTAATTGTTCTGACCTGAGCAGTAATTAAGGACAGACAATCATTTCAGCCAGCCTACAGCTCGCTAAAGAACGCCAAAAACAAAGTTCAGAAAGATCCAGAACTCCACAAAGCAGCAACGTGTTAAAGCAGAGGGAGATGCAAAAATGAACTCCATATGTCAAAATCCTTCAGGGAAAACCCGTGTCCCTCTTGTCCCTCTTAAGCCAGCTGCTACTGTTCCTTTTGCATTACATCGTCAAAAAAAATACCTGAGAAGCAATGTATAGTATACACAGCTGTAAGGAAACAGCCTGTGTCAAGGGGGTGTGTGTTGGGAGTATATTCTGTGGACATATTACATGGAAACTTTTTAATTCCAAGAGAAATGGAATATCTGCTTTGTTTTATCCCTGTAATGCTGATGCCAGGACCTTGCACTGCCAGGAGTGCTCAAGGAAAATCCCACCAACTGCAACTGCAGAAGCACCTATCCTGCCAGCACTCCTCTTAACCTTAAACCCGGTGTTAAACACCAAGAGCTGTCTCAGGACAGCTCAATTTTAACCATCACATCACAGAATGATTGATTTTAAGTTTGTGGTTTTTTTGAAACAGGCAGATGGAACTGATCACTCAATCTAAAGAGGATTTCATGTAGGAATATTATTTCCAGGTAAGTGTATTATTTAGTTTATTTTCATACACAGTTTTGCGATAAAAGCAGCTCTTTAACTAGAATATGTCACATGGAGGTTTATTGTTTCTCCAAGCATTTTGGAGCACTTACAATATCCAAGATTATATCTTCCCAGCTATGGGTGAATGTGAATAGACCACACTCAAGAAGCAGGTTAAACGAGAACAACCCTCCGTTGATTAGGCACCATCGTAGCACTGTTTACAGTACGTTTCTATGTCGCCTCTGTTTCTCTCTTAAAAAACAAAACTGCATATTTACCATAGAAACTGTCATGAGCTACATTAAAGAAAAGCACACTTTAGAAAAATCACTAATTTTAGAATGATCATAGAATGTTTATACCAGACAGACCATAAACAGCACCTTAGAGACATTTATATAAATCTCTCCTAATTTAGAAAATATTGATTTGATAGACTGAGACAGCCATATCCAACAACCGTATATTTGAGAAAACCACTATACAGTCTCCTGTGACCGAAGTTTCCCCATTTGTACAGCATTCAGCTTTTTTTTCTGATTAAAGCTATTCATAAGAGTTGCCTGCTGTATGTTTTTTTACGGATGTCTATTCATCCTGAGTTCTGATGCTGGAAAGTTTGCTCAGGCCCAGATGTTAGAGCTGGTAGTGTAGAGACAGGGCCTTTCAGCCCTTCTCGGACTCGTGCAACTGCTTTCTGCACAAGAGCGGAAGTCTAGTAGCAGGCACAGGGCTTCCGGCTGCAAGCTGTAGTCAACAGGGACCATGCACAGTTGTGTGGTTACCCCACTGGGCTCCCATCCTCCAGAGCTGCTGCTGCAATATAAAACAAATTATTTATTTACAGCACTAAAAAAAGTATTTGAATTGTACATGGTTCAAAGTAACTTTTGTAACTAAGACTGTTGGTCTGGGATTATCCCAATCTGGACTGCTGAAAATTGAACAAGCAAAGAATGAGCCTGTTTTTCAGATGGATGAGTGGTCTGCAGTGGTCACAGTCTGGTCACACAGGCATAAAACAAGGGAGGAAACCAACAGGCGAAGAAGAAGGGCAGGGCAAATTTCTTGGTGGCACCTTGCACTTGGATTGACTTATAGCTGTTGAAAAACCATCGTCCTAGAAATTGTTTCTCTAAAAGCGTTTTTTAAATTTGGTCTCAGGCCATGTAACTCTCATTTTCTGTCCAGAACAGATGATTATCTCTGGAAATACGTCTGCCATCCATGGGCTATAATTGCAGTCAGAGGCTATTTTCAGAAGTTCTTAACCTAAAAAGATATAATTAAATGTTCTGCACACAAGCTGTTTATACAAGAAAACCATGCCATGGAAAATCCTTTTATTACATTTGCAGGTTGCAATGGATTGTGCAGCAGTGTTGTGCACTTAAAATAATTTTTTTTTATTATCACAGAGTAGAGCCTGTGACTGACCTTTTCTGATCAAAAGAAGGGGTTACCCACTTCCCTCATCTGTGAGCAGGTTCAAAGCTGGGGTAAGGGAAATAAAGGAGCAGCTGAGTTTCAGAATCTGCACCCAAGCCACTAGCAATAATGGCACTGGATTCCCCAGTTATAATGAGGCCACATTCCCCAAAACAAAAGTATAGTTTATTAACATTTATGATCCTGCAGCAGAAAACAGAAACCAAGTTGACCAAAAACTTTGCTAATGAGAACTTATTTGCCAAGTTGCCATGTCCCATTAAGACAGCACAATATTTTAAACACTTGAATTACTGTACTTTTTTCACAAGTTTGAGCCCAGTTTCCTGAAATGAAAGCAATTTCACACAAAATGTGAAGGCACCATGTGAGGAACAGCAGCTGAGGGCTCTGGGTGCACAAATACCATCGCTGCATCTAGTTTTAGTGACACAGATTGTGGGAAAGGGGCTCTTCTAGAAGGATTTTTAAGCTTGCATGATGGGGGCAAAGTGTAACTGAGCTACAATAAGATCTGCATTTTTTCTCTGATATCCTGATATTCTGATATCCAGATTATGTTGAACTGTCCTTGGCCATGTTCTGTGCCTTAGTATTATAATAGTTTAACAATGTTCTTAGCAAATTTACTTAGTTAACCCAAATAAAGCCAAGCTCCCAAGAACATGTTGGGCTTGGTGGTTTGCTGAATCTGTGTTTTTATCAGAATGTTTATTTTGGTGCTTTGCCCATCTGCAAGACCTCTCATTACTTTTTAACTTTATTGCTCATTTGTTGGTGCTCTGTGCATAAATCAATAATGGCATCATGTGGTTTTGACTGCAACTTTTTCTAAATATATCTGGTGTACATAGGATAAATTGAAGTGCCTGGGTGGAATAATGAATTCTTCAGAGAACTACCCAGAAGGATGTTTCTCAAGAAGCAATAAGGCTAGCACAGGGTCTTACAAAAGTACTTCCCTGAATGCTGTTGTCACACTGGCTGTTTCTTGATTTTCTCTAGAGAGAATGAAAGTTTCTTATAGCATAGCACTTGGACTTCACATTAATTCACTCCCTTATAAAAACCAAGAAAACCCCCAGAACTCAAAAAAAAAGTGAATCAAAGCATGTGGGGGGAGGGACTGGACTTGTGTGCGCTGAGTTTAGGACTATATAGGGGAGTTTTTCAGAAAGGGAGAGGAGAATAAGGTAAAATCAGGGCTCAGGCACTGCCTACAATGGATTTCAAAATTAATCACAGAATCACAGTATAATTTAGATTGGAAAAGACCTTTAAGATGATCAAGTCCAACCATTGCCCTGACACTGCCAAGTCCACCATTAAACCATGTCCCCAAGTGCCATGTCTACATGTCTTTTAAATACCTCCAGGGATGATGACTCAACCACTTTCCTGGACAGCCTGTTCCAATGCTCGACAACCCTTTCAGTGAATAATTTTTCCTAATATCCAAACTAAAATCTCCCCTGGTGCAACTTGAGGCCTGCTTTTCAAGGATGCTTGCTAACCCCATTTATGTGTTGCCATCTCTTACAACAAAGCTTTGGCAAACCAATGACTTATTCATAGAACCACAGAATGGTTTTTGGGTTGGAAGGGACTTCCGAAGGTCATCTAGTCCAATCCCCCTGCAATAAGCAGGGGCATCTTCAATTAGATCAGGTTGCCCAGAGCCCCGTCTAACGTGACCTTGAATATTTCCAGGGATGAGGCATCTACAGCCTCTCTGGCCAACCTGTTCCACTGTTTCACCACCCTCATGGTAAAAAATTTCTTCCTTATATCTAGTCTAAATCTACCCTCTTTTAGTTTAAAACCATTACCCCTTTTCCTATTGCAACAGGCCCTGCTAAAATGTTTGTCCCCATTTTTTTTATAAGCCCCCTTTAAGTACTGAAAGGCCACAATAAGGTCTGCCCAGAGCCTTCTCTTCTCCAGGCTGAACAATCCCAACTCTCTCAGCCTGTCCTGATAGGAGAGGTGTTCCATTCCTCTGATCATTTTTGTGATCTTACATCCTCACATCAAGTCCTCTTACTGACAGTCCTTGCATGTCAGCTATGCAACCTTAACTCATGTTGTTGAGATGAGTACATAGGATGGATGGCTTAGATGCAACTGTGCTTGCTGCTGTGAAGAAAGGTGTCAGCCTAGAACTCTGCTGCCGGCTGTCCTCTATTTGAGGTCCCATAAACAGCATTGTCCCAAGAAACGTGGAGAACTTGGGACTCTGTGTGCAGAAATTAGGCTTTCTTTTTTTGAGAGAGAGAGAGGATCTCGGCCTTTGTGGTTTGCAGGTTGAAATCAAGTTGTATTGAGCACAAAAGAGTGCCTTCTGGCAGGAGGAATGTGAACTTGGGTCAAGCTCTGACATGGGCACGTGGAATCCTTCTCCTCATGGAAATCAAGCCCAGGAGAGACTGTTTCTAATGCAGCTCCAGCAAGGAAGATCTCCCACTGAGCACGGCTGGGGGTAGGGAAGGATGCCTACCACTGACACTGCTGGCATTTCTCCTCGGCAATTAAATTGCTGCTTTTTTTTTTTTTTTTGGTAAAGGTTCATTTAGCAGTTCTGAGAGATATGACATGACCGCTAGATCCCAGAAGCACACAGAGTAAAAAGGGAAGCCTGCAAGGCCTTCTTACCCTTCATTTTCCAAAGATTTAAGGCTAGAGACGCATCCGTCTTGTGAGCCTGCAAGAAGTTAAAATTCTGGTTCCTTCTCATGCTCTTCATATCTGTGCTTTTAAACCCACAACCTGACCCTGCATATTTTGGGAACTTGGTCTTTGTGCTATAAAGGGGCCTGACAGAAGATCCACACCCCCCTTCCCTCCTCTGTTTGTGAAGCTTATATAGCTGCGGTGCCCAGCAGTCTGCCTGCCTGCCTTGCCCCCGTAGTCCCATGTGGGAGGCTGTAACTCAGGCGGGCCTCAGGAAAGGTCTGGAGGACAAGCTGGGCAGTCAGAAATGTGGCCAAAGTGCTCTGCGGACCAATACCCTGTAACTTCAGAGCAGCTCACTCTGCTGCTCAAGGCCATGATTAACGAGCAGCTCCTCGCCTCGCTGAGGTGTTCTTACACTGGGGACAGATCCAGAAGGTGCAAACCTGACTTAGTGCACTTTGAGCTCCCTTCAGCCTCCTCAAAAGCCCCTGGGAAGCTGCCCAGGGTACAGTCTTTGCCTGAGATAAAACTTCTTCTTTGTTATGTGATCCTGCTGTACACTCACTGCTCAATTACCCAGGATAAGGATGAGGTGGCATAACCTAGATAAAGCAAAAGATTCGTGATATAAAGCATATGTAAATGAGGCTATAAGAACATACTGAGTGTGTTCACCTTTGCCATCAGCTCTCTAAAGAGAAGAAGAAGATCTTCAACTAAAAGCAGGCAAAGCTGTGTCTGAGGTGAGCATAAAACATTTTCTGCTTTGAGCTCCATAATAGAGGTATCAGCTGAAGGCAGGCCCTGATTAATCCACAGCTGGGGTAAGTGTATGTATGTTTCAGATGATGTCCCACTTTTAAATTAAAAAGAAAACTCTTTTAACTGAAAATGAAGCTGGAACATTGTTTAATATGGGATCTGTTGTGGGATCTCCTTGGAAACGTGGTAGTTGTGTCCTTATGGTACTGTCTGGTAAAGTGAACGTATGAAAACATATTTTGCTACATCAGCATCACTGAAAGCAGAATAACACATGACAGTGCTTTATTTCTTATTATATTTTGTGGCATCTCAACTACATTTATAGCAAGGTATTTTTCAATAGAGTGCGGACAAATGCTTCAGTGTAGACTGTTTCTAGCCATAGTTAAATGCTCAATAAATCTATAACCACTTGGAAAAACATAACTTTTCACACTGAAGAACTGTTTAAGAACTCTGTAAAACCATGACAAGAAATTAGCCATATATTTTCTGGAAAAGGCAAATACTGTATACATTTCAGAGAGGGATTCTGCCACTTTCTCCATGAAAATCAATTTCCTCTGAGTACAAATAAGTTATCCATGAATCCCCTTTATCTCTTTAGCTGCTACTTCAAGTATTATCAGGGGCATACGATAATCTTATTATGCATCCACCTTTCTTTTGAAAGTGAAGGGATGACCAGAGGTTAAATTATAGACCCTTTGTTGAAATCCAGCTGAAGCTTCACTGCATTGAGGTCCAGATCTAGAAAGGAACTTTGACATCTAAATCCCGCTGCTCCCCTAACTCCATTTAGCTGCTGCCTAAGCCCACAGGCAGATGCAGTCTATAGCAGCTTCAGGTGCTGTTGTTAATGTTTCCCAATTGCCTAGTTCTGGGGCTGCATGCCCCAGAGGTACCTCAGTTGTGAGAAACCCCAGAAACTGAGCACCTACTTCCAATTCATTTCTATTGCAGATACATGGAGGAATCTATTCCCCCCGGACAGCTTCAGGAATTGCTTGTACATCTTATCCAATGGCAATTAAAAAATATTTAAGTGTTCATAGGGCAAGGAAAGCCAAGCTAATATTTTAAACAGCAAAGGCTGTTAAGATATATGATTTTTTTATTATATGCAAGGAAGCTTTATGTCTATGGTGCACAACAGAACACGAAGAAGAAGTTTCCAAAGCTCATGGGCAGGACATGTCCTAGAAGACATTATTTTTAATTTTCTCAGATATGAAAGGGAGTCAAATTGGATGTCCCCCATTGGGCTTCAGGTAGCTAGTGATAATCTAGCACAGAAACGAGGGTCTAAGACTACAAGAGTTCCCACAGCCTGTGCTCCACATGGTAAAATTGTCATCTGAATTATTCATCATTCTGTGTGGTCTCAGTGAAGGGCTAACAACAAACTGGTGATAAGGGCACTGATTAGGTTCATGCACCATGGGTGCTTCTTACAGTATGTGGTGTCTGCAGTTTTGTCAGAGTCTTGGAGGAAATGTACTGAGCAGAGAACCCAGCAACTCTGTGTGCTTGGAGAAGGACACCTTGAGGTCAGCTCTTGAGAGGCAAAGAAGGAGGATACAATAGGGTTATTAAAGCCAGGCTACTAGAATCCCATTTCCCTTTAACCTTAGTCGCTCTCTCTCTGCTGTCTTTATATCCCCCTTTCTGATGTTTTTATTTAACAGAAATAGGAACCTTGAAAGGAGATAGGTAGGTTTCAATTCTGATTTTTTTTAAGAAAGTAACCAAAAGGGGGAAAAACAAAGGCACAAAGTCATGTAGCAGTGCTGAATTAAGTGAAACTTCTAAAATACAGTTAAGTGCAAAATAAATTACTGAGAGTAGCAAGGATTAACACACACTTTCAGATTGGCTAACTTGAATTATTTCCATAACCACGTAGCTTCTACGGAGATATTTTTCAAATTCCTTGTTTTCCCTTAGGAAGAGCAGAAGCAGTCTCAATTCTGAACTTAGGGAAAAGTTGTTGCATGATCAAGACCCAGCTACAAGCTTAGGAGCCTTCATGTCTGCTCTCGGACGTGACTTCCCCTGCATAGCCACAGTCACATCTCTCCCTTCTTGGCAGTAAAATGGTCTCTTTTGCTTACATTAAAAACCCAGTACTTTCATTCTGACATGCCTTCAAAATATTGTCAGCCTTAAAGAAAATATTTGCACAATGTAACATCTTTATACTAAGTAAACAAATAATGAAATGTGATTCTGTAAAATGAGAATGTCCATAAAAAATACAGTCTTTATTAGCAGCTGCAAATGCTTTTCAGGGTATTACATAAAACATATTTAGGAGATAAAGAAAGATTATCCACTTGGCCTTATAAAGCACTGAGAGGACAGCATGTCATTGCTGTAAAATACTTGTTAGGCAAAATATGTTAAGCATTGCATTCCTTAAGCAACAAACTAGCAGTTTCTTCATCTTATGCTGACACTTTACTGATTCGTCTCATACGAAATATCATGTAATTAGTAGGCTTTATTGGGAAAGGTAGACCAGACAGGGAAGATCTTGAGAGAGGAGGTCAGTATGCTGGCAGGGCTGTAGGGGAAGCCTGCAGAGTTGCACATGCTACAGAACAGTCTACTCTCTGCAGTTCAGTCCAGTGATGGTTCACCCTCAGCCTCAAAAATAGCATCCCCCAGCCCTACCATTTTAAATACAAAATTAGAAATAGTTAAATTTTGTAAGGAATGCCTTTGACTTTAGTTTACATTGCTAATTACTGTAATTTCTAACAACCCAGTCACACAATTAACTGCTGGTTCTTTTTATGATATTGGTATCCAGTGCTGTTTTGCTCTTGTTTTAATGGATGCTGCAACGTAACCCCACTGTGGATTCATTATATAAATCCAATAATTTCTATCCAGAAAGCAGATTTTAACTCTGCAGTCTGACATCAGTATGGCATGTCTCTGCAATACCTGATCGGCCGTCTGCCTCCAGCTCCTTCAGAGCAAGTAATAAGCCAGAAACACATGAGAACTGGCAGTGATTAGAAAGGCAGAACAACTGGAGAATAAGGTTTAATTGCTAGTGCCTCAGTTGTGCCAGGATAATTCTATGAGCACTGACTCATCAGAATAAACTGATTTCTAACTGCAGTGCTGTGTTTTTTGAGAATCAAAAGAAGAACATTTGACAGGGCAGACAAATGTGAAATTGCTCATAGTGTTTAGGTGCCATCCCTGCCCTTCCATAGTGCTTTGATTTGCACTCTGTAAGTGTAATGGAATAGCATATTTCAGGCTACTACAGAAAGCCTTTAGGATAACTATCTATTACACAATTGCCTGTGATTGTGAAGCTCGGACCTGATGACTCAGGTGTGATGACTTCCAGTGTGATATTGCTAATAAAGTGTTCTGCTGAATCACCTTCAGCTCCGTCACCACTGTCTTTCCTAAAGATGAAGTGTAATTACTGCTGACTCACACCAGCACATTCAGCCTGTGCGTTTCAGGCAGGGCATAAGGTGAGAATAGGTCTGCTGCAACTTTGGGAGATGGAGATGCACAAGAGGAAAAATTTCAGGGAGCCCAAGAAGGGAAGCAAGCATGATGGCAGAATTATTGTGTTGCCTGACCAAAAAAACGAGGGAAACTGAGAGAAATTTTAACTATTTGCAACATGTTCAGCATAGGGCGGGAAATCCATCTGGAAATCAAAAATAGCTCTTTCTACTCCAGAAGCAGTCTTCAGACTAAGAATATATTTGTTAATTGTGTTTGAAATATTCAGCAGGCCTGCAAAAACACGAAAACAGGTGAAATGGTTTAGATCAGTCACACCTTCACAACTCCATCTTCTACTCCACTCCTTGCTAAACAAAATTCAAATTTGAATTTTAGCTCTGGCATTTGCTGAATGAAAGGAGTAAAACTCCTGTGAATATAGTGAGGGATAAAAATATATGTATTTCTCAGTTACGTTTCCAAATCAGTGAAATGAGCCGGAGGCTCTCAGCACTCATCTCCCCATCACTAGTCCATCTGTCAAATGTAGGAGTAAAATAGACGTTTAAGAGGAAGCAGATGCTGGCAGCACAACTATTTCAGTGTCTCCTTAGAGCAGAGGAATATTTCCTTTAGCAGCACTGAGCGGCAGCCCAGCCCTCACTGACCCAGCCGTCCTTAACCCAGTGTCTGGAGCTGGCTGGGCTCTGCTTGGCAGCCAGCGTGGGAAGTGAGGAGCTACGGCAAGCATTAAGGACCGGATGGTGGAAAATATTCAGGGACTCCAGTCCACGTTCTACTCTTTTTCACTGCTGTTCCGCTTGCCAGTTCAAGAGGCAGTCACACACATCCCAAATTTATTGAAGGATGGAGCCACTTAATTTACACCATTATGTGAAGGGAAATCCACACTGTCCAGGAAACCACGTGGGCTCACGGTTTTGAAAAGGAATGCCCTTTGGAAAACAAAAGATGCTTTAATATAATGGGCCAAAGTCACTCCAGCAGGACTGGCATTGGTTCAAGAGGAGTTGCTCTACAGACACTTCTCCCTCATCAGCAATGTCAAACCGAGTCTGTTGTGTAGTCACAAAACCAGCAAACTCAGAGTAACAGCAAAGATTAGTTGCGGGAGTCCAGAATCTATAATCCATTGGAAAAAATACATTACAAACCACTGTGCAGTTTTGTCTCTATAAAGGCGCACAAATAAACCCTTACATAAAATACTGCAGGGGCTCCCATGCTGTTCTGCACAAACTTGTGACTCAGAGCAAAAAAGGCAAGAAGTTGCTCTGACAAAAATTGAAACCACAGATGAAAAAAAAGCCCACCACAGTCTCAAGATTATTTTAAACATGTGGCAAATGTCCCTGTGGCACCTAAGCCACAGGTTACAGGCCTATGAATTACACTCCTCTATTTACCAAAGGAACAGTATAAAAATAAAGGTAAAATATTAGAAATTTATTCTGGTTTCTAGTCTTGCTGGAGCAGTGGTAACCCTGCTGTCTGAGAATACCCTTCATAAGTGTTATGAGAGACCATTTCTGTAAGTAGTGCTTCAATAGCTATGCCTTGAGGGTTTAAAAAATACACAGTAAACAAGATGAATTGGAAAACAGGTAGAATGGTGTCTGGAAAATGTACATAGGCCACTTTAGAAAGCAAACACTGGAGCTGTTAATAATGTTCCATTAAGAGTGGAGAAAACACACTTCCCATTCTCTGTATTGTTTTTAACAAAAGATTTTTAGTTTTGTACATCAGGACCATCCAGTGAAAATCAGGCTTTTTACTGTCTTTTGTCAAACCACTCTGACTGCTAACAAATGCAGATATCAACTAAACTATAATTCCATTCTTTTCCTGGCCAAAGGGCTATAGACAAAAACATTCTCCTCTTGTCTCCTGAAATAACACTTCAGCAGGTTTCCCTACCAGATAACATACACCAATGAGCATTTGACAGAGCTCTTATCCACAACTTCTGTCTCCTCCGGTTGCTCCTGTGGCTCCAGAGGGACTTTTCCCTACCTCCCTCTGGGCTGCCCCGCGATGGGCTCTCCTCTCCCACCTCTGCTCACGCTGCAGCTGCATCCCTTGGGCCCTCCTGGCTTTACCTCCAGGCCAATGACTATTTTTTCTGTTGCTCATCTGAAAACAGGAAGTGGTAAATATGCTTTACATTTTTAATTCCACATGTGAGTAATGCCAGGCATTAATTCCCAGGGCTGTGAATGCTTTGAAAAGGCTCCTGAGGAATAAGCAAACACCAGAGGGGATAATATAATCCATATGGAAAAGGAAGGGGGGGGGCAGTATTTCACTTTGCTCTGCTCTTGCTGCCCTAACATGATAATTAACTATAAATATATGTCTCTGCCTAACTGTTCCTTGTAAAGTCATTGCTGCCGTATGTTCACCAGGGGCTGAGGAAGGCATTAGTACATACCCATGAACTGTAGATCCTGAAGGGTAAAATTTTGCCTTCTCTGAGGAGATCTTAGCCCAGGGCAGGTGACTGATTATTATTTGTCTGCAAAGGCCTCTCTTTCCTCATCACTGTGATGCCAGCAGAAAGTAATTATTTCCTGTATTACCACAAGAGATAAGAAAGACTGAACCTGCCAGGGTGAATGGCTTCACAGCCACCGCGACCCTGAACTCAGCTCAGCTGTGTGCCTTGGGCAGCCTCCTGGAGCTGGCAGGAGCAAGGTGTGAGCTTTAGTAACTAGCTGGTAAGGTGTGATCTCAGAAACAGACTTCATCTCTCTTTTTTTTCCTCTCTGAATAATGACAGAAGCATGAGGAGGAGAAATCTAGCACAACCTCCACTGTCAGTTAGCTGCTTGAGCCTGTGACTGCATGACACCTTAACTCGCACTTGCCCAGAATGTACACTTGCAGCATCTGTATGACATTTTATACTTAAGAAGGAGCGTATTTTTCACTGGATAGAATACAATGCAATGTTATTCATGTAACTGATCAAGAATAAGAACATAGTATCTGACATTTGCAGCCCACTGAGAATATAAAAATACTATGTTTTTCTAATTACTAGCTAGAATGAACGTCAGAGTCAAGTTCTTGAGTATTCAGCTGCTCATGGATTTTGAAATAGAGAAGCAGAGTCTTCACTCATACTCATCACAGAGTGTATTACCCCGTCGCTCTCTCTTCCAGTTGAGTAGAAACACCTTGTACCCACAGCAGTTACTCTAACAAGGTCACACTGCATTCGGCATTTCTTCAGTAGTGCTTTAACCTTATCCTTTCGCATGAGCCAACGTCAAAAATTGGGCATCTGGTCCCAGTACAACTAGGATGCTGAGACAGGGATCTCTGAAACACCCTTTTTTTTTTTTCTCCAGCATGGTAAAGGTTAGATTTGGAGAAGAATGAATGTCATTCAGTTATTTAGCAAATAACCACCACACAATCAGCATCTGCAGCTCCCACTTTCTCAGTTGCTGCTAATGCAGCACTCAGCACTGGCCCACGACTCCCAGGCTGACATCAGGCCTGCAGAAGATTTACTTCAGCAATAACACTTCTCCCTAAAGCATCATTTCCATCTCCTACTGGTGGGTGTGGTTCTTAGCTCTTGTCCTGAGGACGTCTGAGTGGTCCAAACTCTTCCTATCGCAATTGCTGGAGTCTCCTTTCCCCCAGCAGACTGGTCCTGTGTACCGGGGTTATATACCACCATGGTGTCCTTCCCAAACAAAGACAGTGACAGACCTCTGAAAGTGATAACGTCCAGCAATTCAGACACCCATGGTCTTTCAGAAGATTATGCCAGGTAAGAAAAGGAGGATCTTAGAGACTGATACAAAAAAAGAAGCTCTGAGGCTAGGGAGAATGGCTTGGAAGTTAATATTTCCTGACTTCCCAATGCAGAGCAAAGAATAAATATTTTTGCTGGTGCAGCTGCCAAGGTGATAGTTGCAGACACAGAGACCGTGTGCTGCTCTTGACTGTGCACCTTTGAGGGCAAAAGAGAGGGTAGCACTCTTCCAAGGGGACAACAAAGTGGAGCGGAAAATTTTGGAACATCTTCCATTGCTCTCATCTTTTCTAGATGGAGATTTTTAAGGGTATCAATATTTGACATAAAATTGTCACCTGAACACAAAATCATCTTTAACTGTACCCACCCAGTTCTGCAGCTCCTGTGTGTTTCTGTACTCTGTCAGTGTGTGACCTCAGCTTTTTATGGGTAGAGGAGGGGAGAACGGTAATGGCTGTGGCTGTGCTCTTGAGTTCATGGACGGTTCTGTTTTCTTGGGGTCAGTGTATTTGCTACAGTGCTCAGAGCCAAGTCAAAGAGGTCTGTGCTTTACCACAATATTCATGACCTGACCAACCTGACCTGATGGACCTGTAGTATGTAATTAGCTTTAAATTGAGGAATAGAACTAGGGGTTTTGCTTGTTTGGCTTTTGATTCATTTGGTATGTTGTGGTTTTGGTTTGAGGTTTGTTTTTTCTTTGTAAATCTCTATAAATTCTGTTGTAACAGTTGGGTTAAAGTAAGGCAGCTGGATGCTTTCAGAACCTGTCTCCTGGTTAGATGTTAAGTTAGCTCTAGGCATAGGAAAGTGGAGGAAGAATGCAAGTGGCAAGGCAGGAGACAAAAGCAAAACCTTGAAAAGAAAAGCCTTTAAAAAAAAAACCACAAAAGCATGCACACACAAAGCTACCTCACCCTGAGCTTTCCCTGATTTCAGTTAATGATACTTGCTGCATATTGTGAATTTGTCTGTTAAAACAATATTTGCTCAAAAGAATATCAGTAAGACACATTCTTTAAAAATAAAAATGGATATTTGCTTTTGACATTGCAATTTCACAGATTTGACTTCCTGGTTAACTACAGTTGTGTGTGTGACTGGAGGAAGAGGGCACTATTTAGTGCAAGAGCTGTGCTGTGTGGAGCTTTTTGTTCTGTTTTACCATTTCTGCAAGAGGGGAATTGCTGTATCAGTCCCACTGCCACCTAGTCAGGTGTTCAGCAGCAGCCACTTTGATGTTGTTCCTAAAAGCAAGGTGCAAGATGCTGCAAGTCCAAAAGCATATCAACTACTATCATGACCTGAAATATGGAGATAGCAGAGATATTTCCCCAATAACACCTTTGAAGCAAATAATTTTACTTCTTATTTTATTCTTCCCCATTTATTTCTTTCACAGTATAGGAAACTGAAGACCAATTCCTTCTCTTGCAGACTTCCAGTTTCTGGTATACTACATTTGATTGCTTGTTCGATACCTACTCTTTTCCCCTAAATTGGTTCTGGTTGCTAACTTATTGTAACCATAATCTTATTTACAGTCACTCCTGTCAGAAAGCCCAGTCTTTAGCTGTTGAGCAGCCTTATTTTTCCCCTGTGCTCAAAGAAAGCTGAGGATATAACCCACGGACACAACTGCTGTTAAGTTCAGTGCACTGCAATGCCTGGAGTGTCTTACAAAATTATCAGCACCTGAGAAGCCCCACAGTGCTGCGTTAGTGCTTTGGCTCACTAGAATTAACCCTGGTATTTTCTACCTTGCTGTTTGAAAGATGCAGTTACTGAGATGAACACTGGGCCACCTGCGGCAAACACTGCAAAAACAAAAGTCAGCCTGCCTTTTCTGGACGAATCCCATCAAGCTTGCATGAATTTTGTCACTGAAGCAGAAAACACTGTTCTTCACATAGAAGAAATGAAAGCTGACCAACTTAATGACTAGTCCAGAAAGGAGATAAACAAAGGCTGGAGCAGTTTGCAACACAGGGAGGAGGAGTAGGAAAAAGATGAATGTTTTTAACGGAGGAAATGCCATCCTTAGAAGTAATTGTCAGTGAAGCGCATCACTGATTCAATCTGCCCAGCTGTCATAAGCTTCACAGACAGTCTATCGAGCACTACAGAAACAAGGCCTTATTGTATGAGACAGATGAAGACAGCTGAGCAATGAAAGATGAGTACTGAGCTGTTTTAACTTTTCACTGGTGAAGCTGAGGACCATACCACAAGACTTTCACCAGACCTAGCCAAAAAGTGGTATTTCTGCCCTAAGGAAAATCCAGAGGTCTAAAAGGTTCCTTTCCAAACAAGGATGAAAAGCCAAAATATACATTTTTCATTAAATGCAGTATTACATAGCCTAGAAAAGGGATGTGGGGAGAGGAGGGAAAGCTGTTCTTTGCTCTCAAGCACTTACAGCCTATTCCAAAAGGAAAGAAAGTGTTTCCTCTTCTTGTCTATGCAGAATAAAAAAAGTAATTAGGAGCTTAATTTTAATTAGGCTAAGACCTCAGGAGCCTCTTTTAAGGTACAAAGAGGAAAGAATAACTGGAAAGCTTGTGGAGCCTCCATCACTGGAGGGCTGTAAGAAGAGGTTAAGCAAATGCCAGACAGGAGCAGCTAAAGTACAGATGATCCTTGAAATGGGAGGAGCGACCTCTCAAGAGAGGATTTAGTACAGCCTTATTTCAGCCTCACTGCAACACTTTATTCTTGATTACATTTCATTTTAAAGCTCAGAAGTGTCTGAGAGCAATGGGAGTTGTTGCTTTATGTGGATGTAAATACTGTAACATCTACCATTAATTTACCAGATTTACCATAGAAATTGTGATAATTTGTTTATATATATATATAATTACAGAAAAAGACATTCACTAATTGCCTGTGAAAATTCTAATTATGTTCTCAGGAAATGTTCAGATGCTGATCTTCCAGGGTGACAGGTCTTTGTTAATATGAAACACCAGCAAATTTCAATTTAATTTTGCATGGTAAGACAAGGCCTAGCTTCACGAAAGTGAGGACAGTTATTAGGAACCCAACTTGAAACACTTATGTTTGAAGAATAAAGTCTGTAAGTACTGTGCCACCTGTAGGCTATCACTGAAGGCTAACACCTTAGACCTATAGGAGTGAATCCCATCATCCACTCTATCACCTTAGTTATGGAAATGCAAATCTACAATGAAGCTGGGAAAGTGACTTCCTAAGGGAATGAGATAGTGCCGTAGGTTTGTGAGCTCTGTTTCAAGGACTGCATCTGCTTTATACCTTCAGGTTTTGAATAGGATGTGTCTGAAAGAGCAGTATCTAAGATGCATGTTTGAATCCCCTGGGCTAAAACGGTTTTCCAAGGGTGACGTTGTTTTTCCCCGTGTCTGATAAATACATTTGTAAGACTAATTTTCTTTCAGTTACTATACCTTAGTGTTGCTAACACTTTCCTCTAGGAGCCTGTTACCTTTTTGATGGATGTGAGCTTTAGTGTTAAACACAAGTTCTGTTTTAAAAGAGAACTGCATTGCTTTGGTAGAGAGTGCAGAAAGAAGAAATCCTTTACTCTCTCGACTGAGGGTGGGCTTTGGAGATACTGAGCTGCTGAGTGACACTGCAGCACCACATCGCCTCTCTGCTGGGCAAAAAAGATGTTGCAAGGCATCTTTGCAAAGAAGCTGGCTTAAAGCCAAAGCTTGGTCAAAGGAATCTGTCTTCTGGTATTTTAAAGTGATTTATGTCTCAGTCAAGAGGAGGACCAGTGTGCGTTTGCAGTTGTGATAGCTGGAGGATAAGAAATGCTACTTTTCCTCAGGCTAGAAGGCTTCTGCGCTCCCAAATGGCCTTGCATCTGGTTTGCCAAAGCAAAGTCCCACACTGAGCCAGAGGAGCCTTCAAGCTTCCTAAGTTACAAATCTCTCTTCAACGCACTTTTTTTCCCTAGAGCAGAGAGCTCCTGAGCAGTAAGACAAAGAGTAGTACTTACTGAGTTTGAGATTGGTAGATGGTGTTGGGGAAGCCAGTGCAGGCTTTGCAATGTGGAAGCTCTAAATTAAGAGCCTGAGGCCATAAACGTGCTGTTAGTGCCATGTTGTCTTTTCCTTTATGGGAATTACTGTTTCATCACCAAAACTAGATTTCTTGCTGAGAAAGCCTTGACTTTGTGTGTAATGGATTGAACTAAACTGCATCTTATCACTGAGTTAGTGTATTAAGAAGTCCCATATAAAGTTATCTGTTGTGCAGCTGGTGCTGGCTAACCTGTTCTTACTCTGTACTGGTCTGGATTGCCACCTAGGAGAAGCAAGAGTGTACCAAAGCCCCCTGTCCCGTGGGGACTAAGGCCCCTGGGAAGCAATGCACCATTTTCTCCATTCTAAGTAACTGCAAGGGGAGGTCCACGTTGCAGTGTCAAAGGTGAATGGCTGGCTCAAAGATAGACACTTGATTTTGCAGGGAGTTCTTTGGTACTGATGGTAGTTCAGCTGGGTTCCTGGATATGAGGAGAAAACCCAACGTCCCCATGCCCCAAACAGCAGTATAGCTAGCTGCAGGAGGCTGTGGAATGAGCTAAGTACCAGACGAAACTGAGCCAGGAGACATTAAGTGCTGCTGTCTAGGTGTGCCCATGCAAGCATCACATATGCTATAGCTTGGCAGGCAAGTCTGGCCATTGAATTAAGACAGACTCCTGCCATGCAGACTCACCCATAGCACAGCAAGATCCCTGACAGACTATGTCAAACCAAAATATTCCATTTAAATTTGGCAAGGTAAAAGTTTGGGTTTTTGGTTGGTTTTGTTTGTTGGTTGGTTGGGTTTTTTAAAATGATACAACTCGTAAGGCAAATACTTTGAGGATCTCTCATTTAGTGAAAAGCTTGGATTTCATGTTCAGGGTAATGCCAGCTGCTGACCTGAGATACCATACCATAGGCAGCTTTAGCAACATCACATGGCACAGAAGAAACTGGTTGCACCTTATACCCCAACCGAAGTTGTTAAAAGAAGTTGAGAAAATAGACAGACTGAGCTCACACAGTAAGAACCAAGTGTATCAAAATACAATTTATTCTTAAAATGTCTAGTTTACACATAACATATGGAAAAACTTCAATCAGTGGAGGTGGCTTATTTCACCTTAGTATTTATCACCTTGCTGCACGGCAAGTAGGTTCAGACTCGGGATATTATACTTCTTAGCAATGGGCAAAAATGTGATTTTATACTTTGATGTTAACACCATTTCTGAAAAGCTAAAAGCATGCCAGTATATGCCAGTATTCACACCTGCCAAGTATGTACAAGTCTTGCATGAAACACAGATCAGCTTTACAGTTTGACAGCTCAGAAAGTTAATTATAAGCATATAGATATAAAATATACATTAGTGTACTGAAGTCTAAAAAAAACCTTCAAAAAAAAATGAGGTACAATAAAAGAGAGCAGTCTTCTGCTTATGTCCAAGCCTATATTCAGTCTAGAAAAACTAGCAGTAACCCTGCTGTTTTAAATAAATTAGCGTTCACAAAGTGCAGATAATTCACTGTCTTCAATATGAAGGACCTCGCCTCTTTTACACACCTGTGAAAAGTCATTGCTAACTTTGCAACAGGGAGCAGGATACTTGACCATCAAATGCTGTGAGATTAGATCAGGTGATGGGTCAAATCATCTAATGCTGCGACAGACTAGGAAGTTTACAAATCACTTTGTTTTGTCACCTAATCCTATTTTTGGCATGTAAGGTGGTTTAAAGATTGTTTTAAAAGGCACGTTTTTCATTTAACATTAGAAGGCAACCATCTGCCTGCTCAGTGAGTAGGATGATGAAGTCAAGATTAGATGTGTTCTCAAATGCAAGACACTTATTATTTACAAAATCAATGACGACAGAGATGTCTTCCCAAAGCAGTGGTCACTTCCACCACTTATTTTGCATAGTTTTCTGTATTCTCCTTTTTATCCCATAGAACCTCCTCTGGGATTTAGAAGACCAGCTTTGGAAAGAAGAAATTAGAACACTGTACATCTCCAAGTTATACACCACATCCTACCTCTT
This sequence comes from Pterocles gutturalis, assembly GCF_000699245.1. NCBI lineage: Eukaryota > Metazoa > Chordata > Aves > Pterocliformes > Pteroclidae > Pterocles > Pterocles gutturalis. Next base: position 39,584 of record NW_010098668.1, read on the forward strand.
CCTCTTTTCCCACTTTTCCATTATCCTCTCCAAGGTTCTTAACCTGTATTGAAGCCACAAATCCTAGCCATGCATGCCTACCTGCTCCTGCTACAAGCACATAGAGGGTTATAGCAAGCCCCTGTCCTGCCAGCATCATCTCATCTCTACTGCACTCCTAAGAGGTACAAAATGAATTGTGAAGTTTTGTTCATGTAATGTCCCTGTACATGCGCACATACGCTCACACATGCAATTACTACAGCTTGCTAAGGTACCATCGCCTTCCATAGTTCCTCACAAAAGTTACTCTCCTAGTGACTTGGGAAGAGTTGACAGCACAAAGAAAGCAGCCTATGCTTAAGATATGGGTGCGCTATTTTTATAGTAGGTGGCATACACATGTATTTTATCTTGGTTTTCTTTCCTTCCAAGGATAAGGTTTGGCTAAGAACTTCAGTAGCATAATATGGCTGAACAAGTCCCATGGACTAGTGAATGTGGATTTGTTCAGTCAGCCAACAAAACCTGCTAGGTGGTTTCATCACCACTAGTGACATTTTAGTTAGAAAACTAACACTGTTAGTTGCCAAATGGAAGAATGCTTCCTCACTAGTACTGATCACCAATATGGTGATGAATTTTCAATATGACCCAAGCTCTGCCACTGGGGAAAGAGACCACTGGACAGCCTTGGGCTGCCTAGCTGGTCAGGCTCTCTCTCTTGACCTCTCCTTGGAGTCTGAAGATCTACAAAGTCTTTCTTGGTAGATGGTATCTGAACACCATCAGGCTTCCACTCTGTGTGGAGAATCTTGTAATTCTGACCCTCGTTATTGTCCCAGAAGGTATGTTCTCCACTTTGGTAAGAAATGCAAAACTCTATCTTCTCTTCAGAAGAAATGGTAGGAGGCAAGTCAATGGTAAATGAAAAGGTATCATTTTCAGAATCACTGTAAACATTGTTCATGTATACACACTCAATGTCCATGTAGGTCTTCCATGTATCAAAGGTAATTCGAACCCGAACCTTTTTTTCAAAGCTCACATTTTTCACTTTCACAGTGCCTGACAGCACCTTCTCTTGCAGGGTGCAGTTCTCCAGGCAGACCAAGTTCTTCTGCAGGCGGTTTCTGAAGTCCAAGTAGTCAGCTGAGGGCCGAGGGAAACCCAGAATCAGGTTTTTCTCCTCATGCAGCTTTAAGTCAGATGCTATGTCGTCAAGGCCTAAGAGGTCAAACTGAAGGTCCCACCCAGGGTTCTCTTGGCACTCGGAGAATGTGTGAATTGCTGTCAGGGACAGCCCTTTCGAGTCCGCAAACACAACTCGCTTCTTGGTTCGGGCTGCCGAGTGGTTCCAGTCACTCTTCTGAGCTTCAGAGTCACGTTTCACATGAAGACACGGTCTGAGAGGTTTGAATCTGTTCACAAAGTTGTTTCTTTGGCAGTCCTCAAGGGGGCTGAGAAAACTCTTCAGTGGTGGGGAGTGGGCTAAGCAAATTCTCATGGCCACATCCACAGGCATGATGGGGCTTGGCAAGGGTCTCGGGTCCAAGATCTGTATCATTCTGAAAGGAGAAGAAAGACAGGACGTGATTATTTGTTACATCAGTTAAGAAACTTCTTAGGAATGCATATTTGCTTTATCTGTTGTCTTAATTATTTATGGACTTGTCTTTGCATGGCTTTAAATAATGCACTCTAAATTAAAATGGACAGTTTAAGCTAAGGAACTGGGGTGATGCTTTTCACTCATTTCTTGCTAATTCTGAACTCTTTCAGCTCAAATGTAGTTTTGTTTGCTTTTTCTGAACCTCTGAAAAATAGATTTTAGTGAGAGCTAATTAAACACATCTCCTTGAAGATACAGAAAAGAACATTCTGTTAACCAGTAAAACAGGTCCAGTTACAGTGGAAGTGCTCACTGACTTTAGCTTCTCCTTTAGAGACTCTAAGCCAAGTCTTAAAAATTCCAGCAAACTGCATCAGCTGCTTCATCTCTGAAGAGAGACAGCACTGTATTAAGCAAGTCACCTATCCCATCACAGCATTGAACAGGAGGCTCTGTACCTTGATGCAGAACCATCATGCTGTGGTCTGAATAACCATAAATGCATTTGTTAGGCACTCTGGTTCTGGTTAATTCAGTTTAATAAAAATGCTGAAGCACCTTTGGAAATATTTTCTGCAAGGGCTAGCTAACAGAGCTCTTTTGCACTGTTAATATTGACTGCTGAGTGAATAGGAGAAATAAAAAAGAGGGGGTAGGCAGAGACACACACTATTTTTTCACCTCATTGCTTCAAGAACTGGCTTTAAAACATCCTTTTATTAATCCCCAAAGTCCATGCTGAAAGCCTACTGCAAGTATTCAAGAAGAACGCTACAGCTTTATTTGTCAAGATTTATTCATAACACTCCCTCTCCGATGCTGAAAATCACAATTCCTATGCAAGAACATGGTCCGTTCAAAGCCTGTTAGCTTGAATATTTGTGAAAAGGATGCAGCACATCCCTTCTCAGAAGGATGCAGTCCTTGCTTGAAACGCATTTTTTTTGTTGAGTCATGGGAAGCCAAAGCATTTGCTTTGTCACTTAAAAAAAATGGATTTCTCCTTCCCAGGGTTCTCACTGGTATTCCAGAGTCCTGCCAAAAACCAAGCAGAATCTGCACTGACCTCTTCATTCTTCTCCTTGCTTTTTTTATTGTAGCAGTATTTGCCATAATAAGTAGGACAAAAAGAGTATCAGCATCAAATTAATCAAGCTTTGCTTTGCTTTAATAGGAAAGGAATTAAGGCTTCAAAAATACTCTTTCTGCAACTTTTGTGACCAACTCCTGGGGCAACTGCTCCTAAGCTTTTCAGTATCAAAAAACGAGGCTGGGGGAGGACAAAAAAACCCCAAAGTAAAAAGGAAAACAACCACACACACAAAAAAAAAAAAAACACCAATGCAACCTCGAAAAGGCAGGCTGCTAGAGAAGGTAGAAATGAACAGACAGCCAACGCTGAGGTGGGTTCAGCAACGCTAACGGGCACTGTACAAGCAGAAGGACGCTTCTGCAGGACCTATAAAACCGGAGGAGGGGAGGACAGCAGTGCGAGTTTTGAGGCTTTATTCCCCCAACGGCTGAAGCCCCCACGGCTGTTGTTTCCGCGGCCCTGGAGGAGCACACCTAGGGAAAACAGAGCAGAAGCACGCAGGGGAGCAACGCGTGGACTCGGGCGCTGTCTGGGGGCGGCGGCGCTTACCTGCTGCAGTGCATGTGCCCGCGCCGCCTCC
>NW_010098669.1:0-471 GCF_000699245.1 Pterocles gutturalis
CCCCCAGAAATGCAGGAGCATTAAAAACAAAATAAGATACATTTAAATCACAGGTCCTGAGCAATTATTTTGTGTTGTGTCTCCTAGAATCAACATACATTTTCTTTGGCCTTAATAAGTCTCCTCTGAATTATTTTCAATCAAGAGGGAGAAGGTGAAGAAGGATGATGTAGCCTGGGAATCAGAGATTGATAACGCAGAGACGAATCCAATGGCATCTAGTGATAGGATGAGGGGTAATGGCTTTAAACTGAAAGAGGGCAGATTTAGATTAGATATAAGGAAAAAAATTTTTCCTGTGAGGGTGGTGAGACACTGGAACAGGTTGCCCAGAGAAGCTGTGGATGCCCCATCCCTGGAGGTGTCCGAGGCTTTGAGCAACCTGGTCTAGTGGAGGGTGTCCCTGCCCATGGGAGGGGGTTGGAAGAAGACAACCTTTAATGTCCCTTCCAACCCAGACCATTCTATGCT
>NW_010098670.1:0-202 GCF_000699245.1 Pterocles gutturalis
ACAATGAGTTCATTCTGCACACCACTGCCTCCCCCCCCATAGGCATCAATCAGCCCAATTTTCCCCTTTTTGAACCCAAAACAAAACTCCCACCATTAGGTCATTTTACAGCCCTGTACCTGAGAGCAATCAGCCCAATTTCCCCCTTTTTCACCCCAATAAAACTAAGTCCCACAATGAGTTAATTCCCCCCCCCCCACGC
>NW_010098670.1:662-1103 GCF_000699245.1 Pterocles gutturalis
CCCCCCTGTCGATAGAGGTTTGCCTGACGACGACAGTCGGTCGAGCTCTGCCTAAACACAAGGAAACGGCCAAAAAAAATCGATCGTGCGGCAGCGGGGGGCTGGGGAGGAACCCGGGGAAGGCTCCAGCATCCCTCTGGGATTGGCAGGGTAAGAACAAGGGGCAAAGCGCCGCCAGGTTTGGGTGGAAAAACTCCGGAATCGGGTACGGCAGTGGCGGTGAAGCTACCGGGGCTGGTGGGAGGGTGTCCTGTCTGCCCCCCCATCCCCTGGGTTTGGGGGGGAAATGGGGGGAAAATGGGATCTCAGGTGGGGGTTTAGGAAAAATGACTTCTTTGGGGGACTTTTGGGTTGAAAAAGGGGGAAGTTTGGCTGATTGCTTCGGGTTGGGGCATAGGGAGTGGGGTGTGCAGAATGAACTCCTTGTGGGGAATGTTATGG
>NW_010098671.1:0-7514 GCF_000699245.1 Pterocles gutturalis
AAAAAAAAAAGAAAGAAAGAAAAGTTTGAAGCCTTTAAAATATGGTTCAGAGAATTACAAGTAATCAGAGCTGCGGGGGTCAGCAGTGCAAACTTTTTAAGACTAATGTTTATTTAGAAAAGTGAGTGGTGTCTGCGTTGCTTTTCTAGTGCCCCAGCACAAAAGTCCTAATGGCTTTTGCAGACTTTCCATAACAAACTCCTGCACAGGGCGCGGGGACCACCGCCGAAAACAGCCCCGGGCCTCCCCCTTCCAAAGGGAGCGCTGGCACAGGGCTTTAACCCCCGCCTTCCTCCTTCCATGAATCGGTGACAATGTTTCCTGCACCCCCTCCCCAGTTTTGCCCCTCTTTCGTGTTTGTTTGATGCAACCCGACCCCTCGATAATATTGGGGAGGAGAAATCGGGGGCTGGGGACTGTGATTCCACCCTCCCAGCCCTGGATAGTCGCGGTCTTGAGAGCAACGCGGGGGTTCAGACGAGCTGGAAACCTCGTTAGGAGGAACCCGGGGGCAGCGGCAGGAACCGGGGCGGGGTGGGCTGGCTGGTGTCCACAGGGGAGGCATCACTGGCAAACCCATTGCCGCTGTCTCGCCCCCTCCCCGCTGCCACCTTCCAGCTGCTCTCCGGGGATCCCAGCCACACCACCAGTGCCGGTGCAGTTTCGAGGGTCTCTGCTGAGCCCATCCCAAAATTGGGGGGATTTGACTGCTTTTGCAGAGACTCAAGTCTCCATCTCTGATGCTCCTTTTGTTGCCAGGTCTGGAGGAATAAACCCAGCAACCCCCAAAACCTCTCACACCTTTTGGGGCAGGGAAAACTCAGACCTGGGATCCCATTGGAAAGAAGTGGCATAGTTTAACCCTTTCTTTGGTCTGCGTAGGGAAAAAAAATGGAGCTCAAACCCAAGAAAGCTGAACCAAGCAACAGCAGCTGCAGGTGCCTCTGGAAACACACACACACCATGAGGCCTGATCCTGCCTTCCTCTGGCCAAGCCAAGCTCAGGTGCTCAGCTCCATCAGGACCAGGTCCAGGGCTGAGGATGCAGCGGCTGGTGGTGCTGCAAGGCTGAGCATGGCAGGGGAGGACATCAGTATTTATAGACTGCTGAAATGTACCTGACACTTGAGGGAAGATCCTCTTTGCTCCCTCAAGGGCTTTCGTTGGAAGGGCTTGACTCTGCCCTCCATGAAGTTGATGAGACCTTCTGGCTCCCATTATCTCCTGAGGGCCCTGAATCACCCTCATTGCTGAGTGCTGAAGCACCCAGATCATGTCATTGCAATTTCTCAGGGAATGAAGGGCCCCTCGGCAGGACCTGGCACCTCTGTTCAGGGTTTGGCCTCCTGGTGCAAAACTGGGCCCTGGGAGAGGGCTGGATGTCACCAGCCCTTTGCTGTTCTGCATCCCTCCATCCCTCTTGCAAAGCATTGCCACATCAGGTATCGTGACACTGCACCCACCTCACCTTGCTCCCCCATTTAAATGAAAGCTGTTCTTCTCCCTGACGGGGAAGGGGTGGGAATTTCAACCAGCTCCTCCTGTGCCTATGTCTGCTTCCCAGGACCTTGCTGGGGTGGAGAGTTCTGTGTGACAGCATTGATGAGGGCAGGTGAAGGTGCAGGTGCCCATGGGTGGCCCAGGAAGGCCAGTGGAGCAAAGCTCCTCCATCTCCCAGGGGCTGCGGCCAGCCTGATGCTCCAGCGAGGTTTTTCATCTGCCTCTGCAATGTCAGCAGAGCACAAAGGCAGGGGAGAGGTGGACCCCTCTGTTAATACACGTGTTTTAAATAACTGGTATTTTGATTTCTTCCCTTCGGTGCGGTGGGTTTGGCACGTATCTTTGTTTGCACAATTGTCCTGCCTATACGTTCTGTTGCCCAAGTAAGGAAAAAAAAGATCCCATGTGTGATCTGGAGGTGTGCTTTGCTGGTCCTGACATGTAAATATTAATCAAGAGACAACACTGAAGAGACAAAAAACCTCCCTCCTACCCTTGAACCTCTTCAGATCCTTTTATTGTCCTGGCAGTTGTTGCACTTGGACTGACTTTTTGCTTTCTCCTCTCAGAGTGGCTGGCTCCAGCAACGGTCCCCAGATTCCTCAGCTACATCCTACTGAGGGAAAACATTTATTGAAATTTTCAGATTATTGGGGAAATACATATTTCTGCTTCTTTTCCAAACTCCACTGACATATTTTCTAAATCAGCCCCACATCTCAGCATGGGGCAGGAGCAGCATCCTCTCCCTCTCCTCTCAGAGCTGATGCCTCCTGCATGAACTGTGAGTACCCAGAAACGCCACGGAGGGGGATTCCCACCACCACCATGTGCTTCATTAGTGGGCAATAGTGGTGAGTATGCGTGTAGTTTATTTTCCTCCACAAAGCTGCGCTTCAGCTCACTCACACCTTTGAAGAAACAGGGTGTGGACACAAACGTCCAGCTCCTCAGATAACCACGTTTCAGATGACCTTCACTGGGGCAGCATCAGTGCCTTGGTGCTGTGTGGAAGGAAGCAGAGGAGGAGGGGATATTGAAAGAGAGGAGGTTAGAGAAGGAGAAAAGGTCTGGCATAAAGCTGCCCTCACCCTGTCGACACACATGCCTGTGACTGAGCTGCTGGTACACACGTGGGGTTGGGTCATGGCCTTGACTGGAGCATCCCTCATTGTTCCTCCCCCACGACCCTGTGAGCTGGCACGACCCGCTGCCTGGCATTGCCTGTGCGCACCGCGTGTGCCCAGCACTCACCTCCTGCCTCCCAGCACCCTGAAACACGGCCAGGGTGCTCAGCACCCCCAGGGAAGCACCCTTCCCAGCATGGTTTTAAAACAGACACAGATTGCTTGCTCTGGTTGTTCCTACTGCAGGCTCTGCTCTGTGCGCGCACTTGTGTGCAGGTGCATGTGTGCAGGTGTGTATATGTGTGTGTAGGTCTGTATATGTCCGTGCAGGTGTGTATGTGCATGTGTGCAGGTGTGTATATATGGGCGTGTGTGTGCGGGGAGCTCTCCCTTGGCAGCACAATGGAAGAGCAAAGTGTAAAACGCTCCTGTCCTGGCTCAGTGGATAAATTGCCTACAAAGGGCTCTTCAGCTTGAATGTGTGTTGCAAAGGCATATGGCACTTCTCTGGGTGAACAATGGCTGGGGCTAAGTCACGGTGCTGCTGAGAAGCATCCCATCGCTGCCTGTCAAGAGAAGAGGGGTTGTGTTCCATCTCTGAGACAGCTTTTTAAAATTAATTCCTGAGATCACTGTGGGATCAGGCAAGGAGAAAAGAAGAGGAAAGGGAGAACAGGGATGAAATTCTTGGGCTCTGCATCTGTGGGTCGGATGCAATGCTCATGGTAATAAGCAGATCTACCAGTGATGCGGTCCGTTTCCAGTTTCCACCCCAAGAGCTGGGGTAGGGACCAGGGGAGAGGGCACACGGAGGTGCCCAGTGAAAGGACTGGGCAGACTGTTTCACATGAAGAGGAGGAAATACTTTTTCTTGGGGCACCCCATAAAACTCACTCTGCTGTGGCTCTCACTCTTCTGGCAGCTTCTCAGATGGTAACTACTAAGTGCTTGAGTTTGAATGTGTCCTTTAGCTTCAGATGTCCTTGAAGCTTCAGCTGCCAGAGTTTGGCAGGGTGCAGCAGGGAGGGGATCACTCTCTACTCACTGTTTCTGATATTTTCTTTCTAAGCATCCATCCCCAGCCACTGCTGGAGAGGAGATCCTGAAGCTTTGGATGAAATCCCACAAATTTTCATGGAAGCAGAACGGCAGGAAGGCAAACAGGAAAGAAGAGGTGTAATATACTGTTCTCAGGGGCACTGGTTGCATTTCTCTGTTTGTTTTGCTGTGTTATTTCCTTTTCCCCTAGACACATACTACAGGATTATGGCAAATGAATTAAGGGATTAAATCATAAGGGGGATCCTGCTGATCTAGAAGCAGAAGCCTAGATGGTCTTGTTGAACTCTAGCCGTTGCAAGAGCATCTTAGGCAGTGCTGTGCATATGAGTCACAGGATAATTTAGGCTGGAAGGAAACTCTGAAGGTCTCTGGTCCACCAGCCCTCAAAGCAGAGGCAGCTTAGGTCACATTGCCCAGGGCTTTGTCCAGCCAAGTTTTGAATGTCTTCAAGGATGGAGATTCCCCTGCCTCTCTGGTCCTCTGTGTTTAACCATCCTCAGGTGGAATTTTTCCTCTAATATCTAACCAAAGCTTTCCTTTCTGCAACTTGTGTTCATTGCCTCTCCTGCTGTCACTGTGCACCTTGGGTGGATGCTCAGGTGCACCAGGGACCTATTCAGACCCTGTTGTACCTGCCAAGTAAGCCAGATTTTTTGGTACAAGCTTCAGAGACAGCCCCAGCTTAGTCAGCAGGGTCTGCACTCCCTGGGCCCCTTGAGCTCTCCCCATACGTCCAAAGATTGAACCTGCATCCCATTTCCAGGGTCATCCAGGAGATGGTGGGTCTGGGGAAAAAGAACATATGGTGGCCTTTGGTCTGCTGCATCCACCTGGGGAAACAAAGGCACGGATAGAAAAGTTCACTTGCCCACCACCATTGCTGGTGACTGAGCCAAGTGATTCCTTCTCCCCAGTGCCATGAGCACTTCTCTGCACTGCCTGGGGTCACATAGCATGAGGCCATGCTCAGCCACAGCTTTTGGTGACAGGCTCACAAGTGGGTGGACTTCTTCAGTACATTTTGACAGCTGGAAATCATCTCAGTGAAAGATGGAGCTGTGACATGTTTGCACCTTGGAAAAGTGAAGGGAAGGAAAGGGAAAGGGAAAGGGAAAGGGAAAGGGAAAGGAAAGGAAAGGAAAGGAAAGGAAGAGAAGAAAAAAGAAAAGAAAAGAAAAGAAAAGAAAAGAAAAGAAAAGAAAAAAAGAAGAACGAAGAAAAGAAAAAAAGAAGAACGAAGAAAAGAAAGACGTTGTCTACAGCATCCTGGCCTGTCTCTGCCATTGGGACTAGTTGTTCAGGGAGGAGGAAGCTTGGCCTTGTGCAGCGGGGAAGGGAGAGGCAGAAGTCGTGAAACAGGGCTCTGTTTGGACCCAAATTCAATTTGCATGGTTAAAACAACCATACAAGGTTTTCCTGGCTGGGAGCTGTACTTGGTTCTGCAGCCAAGCTTTTTTCTTTTCCAGAGCGTTCAGTATAAATCAGACTTTCAGAGCTGCCTTTGAGTGGAAGGAGCAAGAAATCACGTTTTGTCTCCTGTCCAGGAGCTCTGGGAGAAAGGAGCTGTCAGGAACGAGCCCAGATCCTCTGACACGTGCTCTGTGCATCCTCACTGCTGGGCTCTGCCTTCCCACATGGGGGGTAATGGCTCCATCACTCCTGTGCGCTGCCTTCCCTCGCTGAGATCCCAGACAGGCTGCTGACACCCAAGCTGAGCTGTACCCCAAGCAAGGGACACCGTGACACCTTTCAGGCCGGGTTATGCCCTCCCTTGCCTCACACCCAAGCCGTTAAGTGGGTTTTAACACAGATCCAGATCTGGTGTGGTACACTGCTGAGACCATGTGCACTCCCCTGGTGTCATATCTTTAGGCTCAATTTTTCTCTAGAGGGTTGGCCCAGGGAAGTCACCCTTCCACGTGCTTTTCTAAGCTCTCTGGTCACCAGTATCCCAGGAATTATTTTCCTGTTATCTAGGTAGAATTTCCCTTGCTGTGCCTTGTGTCCGTTGCCCCTTCAGGAAGAGTGCAGCTCTGTTTTCCTTCTCCTCCAACTGAACAAGTCCAGCTCCCTCTGCATCCCAACGTACATCATTTGGCAATGTACTGGTAATTTTTCTTGTACTGCTTCATAAGCATTCAAAAGAGAGGGCTGAATTCCCACAAACCCTGCATGAAACACCTATGCTCGAGCATCTCCCAGCACCAGGGAAAGCTTTGGTGGAGGTGGCTGCAGAAATCCTGCCAGCACCTGTGGTGGAGCCAAGGAAGGGACCAAAAGCTCCATTACCAATCCTGTTGAAAGAGATGGTTAAAGCCTCTCTGCTGGAGCTATTCCTTGCTAGTGAAATCCATACAGTCCATCAAAATTAGGGATCTTATTATGGGCTATACGAAAAGAGTAAATATGAAATGAGAACCTTATGAAAGGTTTCTTATGTGTGCATATGGCAAGGGCATCTGAGGTGAAGAAGGTCTCTCCAACAGGATTTTTCCAAACAGAACTGCTCACATTGCAGGTTTTCCCTTCCTTAAAAAAGAGATAAATAGATTCAGGACTATCTTTCCTGCACAGCTCATCCCTGCTGTGCAGCTACACTGTCTTTGAACTGGAGAAACAAACCCTAAATGGGTGTCATGCCCTCAGGAGCAAGGTCTCCTCTCCTCCTAGCACCAAATTCAGCCTTCAAATACACTTTTAGGTCATACTCAGGTCTCTCTTGAACCCAAAAGAGTTGACTGTGTTTGCTGCCTCCTCCAGCCTAGTTGAGGACTGATGAGACATCCTCTGTCCATCAGCACAGAGGAGTTATTTAAGTCTATTGAGTAGCCTCGGGAGCACTGAGGGTCAGCCAGAGCTAGGAATTCAGTCTCCCAGCAGTGGCACTGGGCTACTGCCCTGCCTCTGCTTCAAAGCAGCAGAAAGCACGGACTTCAAAGACAGAGCGGACTTCGGGTCTGCAGCAGAACCAGAAGCCCCAGGAGTCTGAGCATCCATTTGCTTGCTATGACCACCTGCTGGGATATTTTTTTCCCTTTCTCCTCCTGTCCTCATCGGCTGTGCTGTCCTGTGGCAGTGCCAGAGAGGGAGAAGGTCCCAGAGCTCCTCTCTGAACCTGTGGGATCCTGTGGGACCCCTTGGCCACCCCTCTGGGTCCTGCTGGGGCCCCAAAAGGACTACAGAGGCTGGAAGTGTCCCTGGCCCATGATCTTTATACAGAAGTATAATCTCTTTATAGGGCTGTAAGGGAGAGATTTTTGTCCCCCTGTGCAGGAGAAGAGTTGAACCACAGAGAAACTAAGTGATACGGCCAAGGCTGTGCAAGCAGTCTGTGGCGGACCAAAAACTGCAGCCCAGGGGTGCCCTGAGCCTCGTCACTGCTGCTTGTCACTGTCACTGTCACTGCTGCTTGGTGGCAGAGCTCTGGCCGCCTCGCCTCCCCAGCTGCCCTGCCAGCCAGCCCTGCTCCTTTCTCCTTCAGGCTCTTAAAATAAGCCTCGCAAAGGCTGGAGCGTGGTTTCGTTTTCACTAATAAATCCAGGCTTGCACTTGAAGCTGCTGTGCCTCTTAAAACATTATCCGTGGCTCTGATTACACTCCTGATGAAAGCAGGCATGTCCCTATTAGTTTTCACGGCAAAAAGCACTGCCACGTCCTGCTATCCTTCACGCACTCTGTAACCCAAGTTTCACAGGAAAGGGAGGGGAAAAAGAAAAGGCATCTTGTTAAAGGCAGTGTCTGTCTCCACCTTCACTTCAGACTGAGGACATTACATATCTTGAAAACTCCCCTCTAGAAACAGCCTTGATTATTTTATTTTATATT
>NW_010098672.1:0-7244 GCF_000699245.1 Pterocles gutturalis
GGGTCACCTGGTCATAGAAGGAGGTCAGACTGGTCAAGCATGACCATCCTTTCATGAACCCATGCTGGCTGGGCTTGATCCCCTGATCACCAATCCTTTAGTCATTACTACCAAAGCTGTTACAAGAAGAGCTAATAGCACTAGAGAAAAATCTACCTTTCATTAGCTCTACTACAAAGCCCTTGCCTTCAAATGGCACAGGGCAGTTTAACAGATGCCTTGAAAGGAAGAAAAGCTAAGGGGGGAGGCGGGGCACGCAGGCAGGGAACGGAAAGCAGCTTATAATCAATCCTCATTCTTTCTGGGAATCAGAAAATTAAAGTCTGACTTTAAACACCTCCAATTTTCCTTCTGGATCATCTTTTTCTCCTCCTCTCTTAAACTATTCCTTTTCTAACTACTGCTGCCTTTACATTCCTTTTTCTCCTCCCCTATTTCCCTCTCTCCATGTCAAGGGGGATGACTTTTCAGTGGTAAAATGAGAGCAAGAAAATGGTAGTCAGTAGATGTTTCTGGTCATATATTCCAATTCTGCATGTAATCTTTTCCAAGCAAGATTTCTGTAAATTATAAAATCCCAAGCTACTGAAGCAGGAATTCTAAATCTAAAATCCCAAGCTACACATAAAAAGCAGGAATTCTGTGAAGGGCACACCCTTTATGAACTTTGTCATGTGTGTCATTAGATGGTCTGTATGTTAACAGTGACACATTCTAGCATTTATTTTTAGCAGTTATTTATAGACATATAAGTGCAGCATGTTTCAGTGCTGAAACTGAACTTGTGAAACTGCTCCACTATGACACAAAAATCTCCATTTAAAGCAGAGAATATAAACTACTAGTGTGCATTTATGATGACACTGAATAGTTCAGGGCCTTGGCTGTGTTCACCAACTCTCCTTGCTTGGACGCCCATCAGTCAAAAAGGTGGAAGAGCCAAAGGGGAGATGAAGTAGGCAAAAACGCCTTGCCAAAGACTACAAAGCAGCTAAGTGACAGCTGAAGTCTGAACCCAGTTCCCCAAAGCAAAAACAGGCTTTTGCCTTAAAAAAAAAAAAAAAAAAAAAAGCAAACCACACCTGTTTCCAAAGCTGATGCAACAAGATTCAAAATGAAACTTGACAAAAAGCAGCATGTCTGTCTTACTCCAAATTAACTAACTACCTATCCATTCCTAGAAAAAAATCTGAAATCTTGTTGAGTCTATAAAGCTTTTAGCCAACCTTATAAAAATTCTGTGTACCTACTTGCAAGATGTTTGTGGGCTTTTCTAAACCACCTAGCAAAATAATATTACTTTTCTATGTAACAGGAATTACTTGTAAGGATATTTTGATCAACTGACTTTGTAAAGCTGTCAAAATTCTGCTCAAAAGTCATTTTACCTCAGAGACTTACTCTACATCCTACAAGGGATGTAAATCAGTAGAAGAAAAACTCTAGATTACATGACCAAACACAGGCATGATTTTTCTAGCAGAAGTGCAGCTACAGGTATCTCACTTACATTCACATTTAGGATCAAAGTACTACTCATTTTGAAGAAACATCTTTTCTAGCAGAGCACTGTGTGTAAACATACAGCAAGGAAAAAAATAGATCTGCTTTTTGTTAATGAATCAAGGCTATGTTGGATATTATCACTGACTTATAAAGCACTCTGTATGTTCAAGACATGATACAAAAATGTCTTATTTGGGGGGGGGGGAAGCCCAAGTTTAACTGTCTAGCTACTGATGGTTCCTGAGAAGAGGAAGTAGTTTAATTCCCAGAGAGAAATGGCAAGAAATCCTAGACAATCAAACCCTCTGACCAGTAGGTGTCAGGCGATCTTTTAAACCTTATGTTCCTTCCTTCAGATTTTGAGCACTCCTTCACCAAAGAACCTGACAAAGAATAACAAAATCCTCTTTGCTCCCCACACCTGTAAAGATGGACTGTTTGGGAGAATGTAAAGAATCCTCAGCTCAGGGGGGTCATCACTGTCTGCTCAGGGGAACTGAAACAAGTTACGACAGTTACATTAAAAATGTTCAACACTTCCTAATCAGCAAATATTACCAAAGTCACCCCAGCAGATTTACAAACTAAAAGTCCTTGTGTGACAACCATTTTTAAACAGCTTTTAGGTTCAAAAACATTAAAGGTGAATTCACACCTGCTGCAACTACATGTGTCCAAATGCTAGCCTGGGGTACAAACAATTGCACCTCACCCTATGTCCCACTTCTTCTCTTCACTCAGCTCTTATGGACTGCAACTACGTGAACACTTGAATCTCAGCCATTTCCTCACAGGAAAGAGAGGTCTCACGCAGGTAGACATTCACAGAATGGTATCAGCACTTCACAAAAAAAAAAAAAAAAAAAAAAAGTGTTTCGCTACCTATAGATTCTTGCTTTTACAGCAGAAACGTTCTTTCCCCCACCATGTCACAGTTCAAGTCTCTCTCACACTCTCCTCCTCTCGAAAAGCAAACCCTTACCTTTCACACTACCTGGAGGCTTCCCAAGGAGATGGTGACTGCACAGCAGCAGCACTCTGAATCCTGGGTCGGGAGTGACCTGCCTTTAAAAGCTTGACTCAGGTAACCCTGCCCATCAACCAACCTCACGGTATAAAATGGGCTGTCTGCAAGCCTTCCAGAGCAGGGGCAAGATGAACAGCCTACTAGGTCACGTGCAATCTTGGTTCCCCTGCCACAAGACAAAAGTTCTCCTCATGGTCTTAGGTGAGAAGAAAAGCAACAGGGAATCGTGCAATTTCAGAAATCCATTTACTTGCCTTCATACATCCAAAAGAAAAGCAACAAAGATTTTAAGCATTGTATCCTGCAGGCTGAACAGAAAAGAATAAATACACTCTCTGTTCTAGTAATGCCCATAAAGCTTTCCTTGCACGATTTTCTCCTCCTCATGGGCACCTGAAGGAGGAGAAATCCTTGATCCATCTGGCTTACAGGTCTGGTGGTATATAAAACCTCTTCATGGCCCTTCAGCTTTAGTAGATTCTCCCCCCCCCCTTCATTTCCTTAACCTTTCCAATATATTTTAACAGGTATTGGTTGTTTGCTGTCCCATATCTTATACTCATTATTTCAGGTTTAGACCTTGACAGGCTTGAGAGGTGAGCGCATGAAACCTCGAAGTTCAACAAGGCCAAGTGCAAGGTCCCACACACGGGTAGGGGCAAATACAGGCTGGGAGGGGAATGGATTGAGAGCAGCCCTGAGGAGAAGGACTTGGCGGTCTTCATGGATTAGAAGCTTAACGTGACCCAGCAATGTGCCCTTGCAGCCCAGAAAGCCAACCATGTCCTGGGCTGCATCAAAAGAAGTGTGACCAGCAGGTCAACAGAGGTGATTCTCCCCCTCTGCTCTGCTCTCATCAGACCCCACCTGCAGTACTGCATCCAGCTCTGGAGTCCTCAGCACAGGAAAGACCTGGACCTGTTGGAGTGGGTCCAGAGAAGGGACACAAAAGTGATCAAGGGGCTGGAGCACCTCCTATATGAGGACAGGCTGAGAGAGTTGGGATTGTTTAGACTACAGAAGAAAAGGCTCCCAGGAGACCTTAAAGGGGGCTACAGGAGAGCTGGGTAGGGACTCTTTCATCAGGGAGTGTAGTGATAAGATGAGGGGTAACGGTTTTAAGTCAAAAGAGGGTAGATTTAGATTAGATGTTAGGAAGAAATTTTTTCCTGTGAGGGTGGTGAGGCACTGGAACAGGTTGCCCAGAGAAGCTGTGGATGCCCCATCCCTGGAGGTGTTCAAGGCCAGGCTGGATGAGGCTTTGAGCAACCTGGTCTGGTGGAGGGTGTCCCAGCCCATGGCAGGGGGGTTGGAACTAGATGATCTTTAAGGTCCCTTCCAACCCAAACCAGTCTATGAATCCATGACTCTAAATAAATACACACCAAGTAATCTAAGACAATCCTGGAATATAATAGCCTAGCTTGCAAACACTTAGCAAATTTTAGGCGCATAAAAATTCATAACATTAATAAAATCAGAGGACATGCCCTCTCAACAGAAGCGAGATTTTTTTAATAGCAACTCAAACAGGTGTTCAAGGCTTTGACTTCTAACGCTGTAGGGGTAATGTTTGAGACACGGCTGAAGTACTACGTGACCATTTTTTTTCTACTGCAGAGACTTACAAGCCAGAAGGCTTTGAACTTTTTTTGTCGTATGGACAGACGACTTTCAAAATTAGGCAGGAAACACTGTAGGCAATGATATTGAGACAGATCTGAATGAAAAGCTGACTTTATCAACTGTGAGTTGGCTGTAAGGGCTGCAGAATGGTTGGCTGTACTTAGTAGTAGAAGGAAAAATATGCATTGACATCTAACGGGGGAAGAGAGGGAAGACAAACAACAGACAAAGCCTCTGGAAATTCTACACTAGCCTTCTACTCTGGGTTGGGGGGGTAAAGGGAAGGTTTCTCTTAAAACCAACCAGAACTCATAACAAAAATAACTCCAAAATTAAAGGAGAAGCAAAACGCTGCTCTTCCAGAATGAGAGGAATCCAAAGTTTTCCAAGTTCTCTCCTCTCTACGATGCACCTAATGAAGTGTGAACTAAACCAACTTCATTTCTGCCCCTAGAAGTTAGATGACCCAGATCATTTCAGACCTTAACCCTTTGCATTGAGGGTAATTGAGTCCACTGAGGATACCAGTATCTGGTAACACGCTGATGAGAAATCCAAAAGGCAGCAGACTTACACTGAAATATACTGTGTCATATTTCTTCACCGCCCCCCCCCCCCCCCCCTTCCCAAAAAGCCCCAGAATCCTATCTAATAAACTATTAGTAGAAATTTTCAATATAAAGCTATCATCAACCCAAAACTCTCTTGGGTAACATCATGTTTAAGGATGACCAAATAATACACCACACAGATTTTTTCAGTGAAGGTAAAACAGATTACAAAAATATCTTTCTAATTGGTGATTTTTTTTAAAGATATCCAGGTATATAGATTTTTTATAGGTACTTAATGGGATTTTTCCAAGTTAATTAGTTAAAATGAGACAGCTAGGTACCTAGATGCCATGATATTTCCATAATACGTTTTAATACTTTCAAATATCTGAAAGACTATTTTAACCACTATATTACTGAATTTGCTTAGTTATCTGTAGAAAAATAAAGACCATCAGTGCAAAAACAGTCTCTTTCATACCATTAGCACACATTGCACCACAGACCTCAGTACAGACTACTGGTACTGCAAAAAGTAAACATATGCTCAATTACTTCAAAATATCGCTCTATTTTTTAATATAGAGATCAAAAGGGCAAGGGCTAGAATGCTGCAGTATTTTTGCTTTTATTTTTCTGATTTTGAACAGACATCCTCCACCTTAAAAGTACAGACTCATAAGACCTATCAATGCGAAGGAGAAGCCCAACTCCAGCCTGAAGCAGGGGAAAGGTGTCACAGTCCCAGACAAATCATTCTAGAGCTGAGAGTGCATGCCAGCAGGAGTGGGGCTCAGGCAGGGCACCAGAGCCCCCTGCAACCTCCCTCGGAAAGGCTGCTTTGAACACTACCACGTGCTGTGGGAGAAGGTACTGTATTCACATTTTACCTTCTTGAAAGCTGTACTGTACGCAGCAATAGAAAATCCACCGTGGGCCAGATCTGGTGCTATTCTGAACAAAGAAGAGATATGAGCCTAAGCACACAAAACTGCTGTTTTAAGACACAGTTTTGTCTTTTTTTTTTTCCACTCACAGCATTAGACTCCTGAGCATAAAAATATCAACTTGTGCTACTTCAGACTATACCTTTAATATTTAAATTATATCTATTGAAATCCAATTAAGTTTGTAGTATGAAGAACAGATTTTGTTGCTTGTGGTTGGTCCTATTGTAAAGTACATCTAAAGTAACAAATTAGGTATGTAATAAAACTAAGTAACAACAGTTGACAACACCTGGATTTTAGAATAAGGTCAGAAGATACGCTTGTCAGGACATTCGTTCTGACAACTGCAGGAGAATTTTTAGAAACAGCATTACAGCATCAACTCCTGCATTTCCACCCAAACAACCAGAAGGTTCCTCCTGCCCCCCTCCTTTCCCCTGCACTTTGACTGCATGAGAAAGGACAGCCACAAAGTCAGCAGCTCTCTCCTACTGCATTGCAGCATTAACACTGGACAGAAAACAAACTTGCATACAAGATTTGGACATGCTGTTCTGATTCAAAGGCAGGAATTTTATCAATAGGGCTATGCTGACATTTAGAAAGAAGCAAAGCCTGAGTACTATTCCTGAAACAGCATCACATTAGTATATAGCAATAGAGAAAAATATCTTTAAGATGGTATTTTGAATATCAATTTAACTACCTGTTTGCAAGGCCAAGCCAGCCCTGGCAATCAAACACAAGATCCCTACCTGACATACCATGTTCACCTATAATGCATCTGTTTTGTTTTAAGTAACAAGAACATAATGGTTTTCACCATTTCTTAAGTACTTGTCAAGGCAGCAGACTCTCTTAGCTACATCACAGCAGTTTTGTAGCCAAAGTTCTTGAAAAAGACAGGAAACGGCTGAGGCAAGGAAACCAGAACAGCCTCGGTCTGATTTCTCTTTGCTGACGTGTTGTTCATTATTAACGTGTGGCTGACAAGATCTTAACCAAGTAGTAATTTAGCTCTTTGTGATCATGCTAACATTCCTCACTTAGAAATGACATGGACAAATAACATCTATAATGCTCCCCACAGCTCTCAGTACACAATACAGAAACAAACAACTTTTTAAAAAGTCTTTCAAAGCCCGTATCCATTTTATTGAGGAGCAACCTGCTTTACTAGATTAATTATGTGGTAGTTTAGACTAGTAGCTTGTATTCAAGACAAACAGCTTTCCCCTGATTTTTTAAATATTTTTCTATAGTTATTTTATAGGCAACAGTGTTAGAATATAAATACATGTAAAAAATCTAAAAGGAAAAATGTATTTTATGATAAAAAAATGCCACTTATCAACTTCTTCACTCTACCACTACCATTTAAAATATTATGGAGACTAATCTCCATCTAACAGTGCATGCTTTAACAAATTAAAACACTAACAAAAAAGAAAAAAAAAAACAGGAATATGAATCTGTGTCTTCTGCAACAGCCCGGTTAGGAAGCAGATAAAGTTAATCCAGAGTTGTCTTATCCGCCCACATGAGATCAAGAATCCTTCAACACAAGCCACCGATATCGTT
>NW_010098673.1:0-10317 GCF_000699245.1 Pterocles gutturalis
TTTAAGTTAACTTTAACCCACGACACCAGGGAAACCTCCACTCTTAGAACTTTGGCTTTTGGTGTGGAGCACCTACAGTACAAAAATACTAAGCAAGTTGCAAACATTAAGGGTACACTTGAAAACCCCTTGTTCCAAGCCCAGATATCCGTTACTGAACATGCCTGTGGGCACATTCCAAGCAAGAGCAATTTTAACACCTAAGTCTAACTTACTAGTATTGATCTGATCGTGTCTGCTGTGCAAGGTGCAGCCTTTCCCCCTGAGGGACCCAGGCAGTTCACACGGCTGAAGGCCACTGAACTAGAGAACAAGCTGATTGATTTCCTATTTGTGTCCAACAGCACTTTCGTGGCATTAAATATTATTTAATGGCACTGATTACATTTTCATGAAATTACCAAAAAAACCTCAACCAAAAATAACAACAACCACCTCTCGCCTAACTGGTAGCATTGTTCTATCTCTGAAGCAGGTGCAATGTCTGCTACATTGGAGGGTCACATCTTGATTAAGCAGAGTGTCAACAGTATTGATAGCATCTTTTCAGTATTCTGGGGAGCAGCCATCGATAAAACCCTAACAGAGTACAATGACTTCTACTCTCCTTTTATTAATCACGAAAATATATTTACAGTTGGAGCAGAAGTGCATTGTACAAAAGCATCAGTCCTCTCTGCTCACATTCACATGCTGATCCCCTTTCATTTTATAAGAACTGAAATCTCAAATGGAAGTCAGTTCACATGAATCTTCCTGTTGCAAACAATCATTGTTAGCAGAAATCTTCAAGGAAAATCAAAACAAAGCTCACAGGCAAACAAAAATGACAAGTTCAAAACACAAGCATATTAAAGCTTAAAGAAAAAAAACAGATCTCTTTCCTTTACCAACCCCAACTTAATAAAGAAGATTCTGACAAACACAGTCCTGTTATATTTACAGATGCCTGAGTCCACATTCCTGATTTTTTTATATGAAACGGTGTCAAGAATCTGCCCTTCAATAGTACTAAATGGGAAACACCCCAAGTGTATTTGCTTTAAAAATCAAATGCAGGTGAGCAGGACACTAGTTTAATTTCTTTTTTATAGTAAAATTCCTCTCTCATTTCTGGGCTGCAGCTGTCGGTTTATTTGCAGATTGTTTGAGTTGTCCGGAGGACACAGAATGTGGACAGAATCTCGAATTTTCAGGGGAGAGCAGAGAGGAAAAATTTTCTCCTGCAGATAGCAGTACGTGGTGTGGGTCAGATAGGCACGTTTCTCTGTTCGTGAAAACCATGCCAATAAAAATCTTTCCTCTCACTATACAGAGAAAATCTTTCTGGAAAGAATTCACTGCAACCACTCACGGCCTGATCTCGGAGTTACTTATTTTATTAGTTCCAAGAGGTGCAAATCATCTCCTGCGATATGTCAAACTGCTCACATCCCACTAGGGTCTGCACCTCCTCATGGGAGATATTCAGCATTTCATGTGATGTAGCCCTTAACATATAGAAGCAAAAAAAGAAGAAAACTAAAATAAAATACTTGCATGGTTCACATGCATGAAACAAGGAATCCTCCTGAACACATATGAAGAGGGTGGGCAGCTAGTGAAGTGGAGCTCCTACCCAGAAAGAGAAAAAAATTCAATTTCCTATGTCAATCCCGTGGCAAATATTTGCAAGGACTGAGCAAGCATACTTAATTGGCTACTCTTTTTGTAAGCAGAAGCCACAGAAGATGTTTATCTTCAAATCTGATTTCATACCTTAGCTGTCACTGAGGAAATTAAACATTCAGCAAGTCACTCTCTCTCTCTGTCAAATATGGAGACAGTTGGCAAATGTAGGCCATAAAGGTAGAGACTAATTACTGGCTGTATGAATTGTTGCTGTTTTCCTCTGTCAGTTACATCATGGGTAATCATGGAGTGAACTCCTGAGAGTTTTGAATCATTCCTCCCTGCATTTTTCCACAAATAAAAAGTAAACCAATGTACCCAGAGGTCATTCTAAGCTCTCTCTATACACTAGCAGGAAAACGTTCTGGGAGTTGCAGCATATCTCTCCATAAAAATGAATTTAAACATTTTCATTTCACAAGATTATTTAAAACTAACAGATCAAGACATGTCATTATTTATTTTATGAATTTGAATAATATTGATTAACATATTTACTTCTGGTAAAAGATTTTCTGGTTACTGTTTGTAGGTGTTTCTTGCTCTTTTGGGCTCAGAATCTTTTACATTGGGCTACATAAGACTTGTCATAAAGGTTCCAGAGCATAAGAAGCAAAAGAGAAGACTGGAAGGCACGTATGTATTCTAGGTCAATCTTAGTCTTAATTACTGAGCTAAGCATTTCTCTCTATGAGCCACTCTGGACTGGGATTCCACCAAAGGATCAGCTATATCAGATAAAATCTAAATTTCACAAAAAGGTAGAAGTATTATTTACTATTAAAAAGAGCAATATATCTGCCTGTGTTGGGCAGCCAGCAACATACCAACATTTCTCTAGCACTTCAGAAAAGACAAGCATCTCAGTTTGCTCCACAGGCTTTTTAGATAATATGTTATTACAGTTGAATTCATTAAATAAACCTAGATGTCAGCATTACCCAATATGTACCTATATCAAGAATTTCCCACAGGACACTAGGTGAAAAGAATATTGTAAAAATCCCGTTAAGGTACATGGATGGGTGAGGGAATGAAAATTTCACAAACACAAATGTTGGACCCTAGAAGAAGAGTTTGAGGTAAGTTTGCCTTGGATCACAAAGACAGACTAATCCAACTCCCATACGAGTTAAGGAGTCTTCTTCCATCAACTTTGACACATAGGGCTAAATCCATCATGAGCAGACAGAGAAGGAAACTGTTGACACCTGTTAGCAGTACCCATCAGTTCTTTCCTCCCTACAGGTAGTTATGGTCACACTCTAATTAGCACAATGTCTATCAATACTCCCAAAAAGACTCTGCAGGAGCAAGCATTATACTCACTTTTACCTTACAGATCCATAAACACCTTTACAGAAGTATTTTCTTCCTTCCATTTGACACTGAGGAATAGTAAGCTAAAAAACCTGCTCTGGATGAAATGACAACTCTTGCTGACAGAACCGATGAAAGACCTCAATAATTCTGATTTCAAATACAGGAAAGCCTGATACACTACAGTGCATCTTAAAAATTGCTAAGAATGTGCATTAACCAAGAAAAACATATTAATTACATGACCAAAATTATAGTTAACTGGGGTAGTTGGTTATGGCTTGCACTTGGCACTGCTCAGTGATACAGCATGGGTATGAGACAGCAGTCTTCACAGAGTTCTGTGTCAGAACAAGCCATCTGTATCATTTGAATCATTTGAATTGACTAAGATAACGTCTCAGTCTTATACTGGGAAGACTGGCAGTGTGTGATATAAAGAAGAATAAAAACCACAGTTATTGAGGAGTTGTCATTTGTGTTGGCTAGACATAAAAGTGATAAAGAGCATCACCATCTTTCTCTTCTGCATCATAGAAGCTGACTGGTGTAAGATCTCTGTTGTTTCTTGCCTACTGATCCAGGGATACTGTATTTCCAAACAGTTGTGTGAAGGGAGGTCAACAAATACGTTTGCCTTCATCTGGACGGTGAATGTACCGGAATACATTAAGCATGTAAGGCTGTTACAGAGATTTTGTCAGTTTTGCTGTGGGGAGGAAGAGGTTCTAGGAAAGAGGGGACTTCCTTCGTGTAAACATTTAGAAAAAAGTAACAAAATAACAAAAATAACAAAATACAGCTTTACTGTAGTACACAAAAACTATGTGTTTTGCTACCTGTGTTTCAGTTCAGCTCCTCATCATCTGGCTAGCAAGCTCCTCTGCCCTGTGTGGGATTCAGCAATATTACTGTTCTGGCACTTGTTTTCGCTGAAAGGAATCGTGATCTGACACGAACCTCCTTTTCATACCTACTTTCTTTATGTGATTATAATTAGATCTAAATCTCCCTGCAGCTGTTTTAGAAATTCAAACCTTCACATAGAAATTCAAAATTTATACATAATCTTTTGCTAAAGACTGTAATTCCTGCCTGCATATAGACAACCTCAATTTATAGATACATACATTTTAAAGAACGTAGTTCATTTAATTCTTCACTAGAGTTACTGATAACTAAACAAATAATGGGTAATAGTGTGTTTGGAATAAAGAGGCTGTATTCCAGGCTGTGAGGGATATCCTGAATTCCATCCACTCCTGTGAACTGCAGGTCCCCAGTTCGGCATAGCAGGAAGCGTGTGTCATTCAAGCTACAACCAAATGAAGACTGGAGTATTCCCGCACATGCTGTTATGACTGTAAAAATAATTAATTGCTTATTAACCTACAAAGGATTATCTTGAACTAATAAGATTCTGGTAGTTGGACTTGAGCCATTTGATTACTTACCCCTTCTGTTTACAGGGAATTGGGGACTACTGCTACTCACTCTATCAGTCATTATGAGAAAATGACTTTTTCCAATCAAGCCATTACGGTTACATAGTTTTTCTTTTTCTATAGTATAAATTACCATAATATTGACATAAGTAGATTTTTTGTTTTGTTTTATTTTAACAATAGTACAGCTTCCAGGTTTGGCCATAGGGCTGTTAAAATTAACTGCAATATGAAAACAGATGTCAGGGAATGGCATGACAAGACCAAAAGCAAAACATGGAAATATCGGGTAATAAGGATGAAATATTGTAGTGGTAGATTTATATCATATACAATCTGAAAGTGATAACTGGCTGGTTACATTCCTGACAGGCTTATGCACAACAAATCTTCGGTCCATGGTGGAGAGAGGTACACTGGTTATTTCTAACTAATTTCTAATTCTGAACTAGATCCGTGCGTTTATTTGAAAACTGTCTACTATAAGCTGATTGTTTCAGCACCTATTTCTCATACAGAAAAAAAGGGGGGTGAAAACAGGAAAAAAGAAACAACTTAGAAGTGACAATTTGATGGGATAGCAAGCTCACTCAGCCATCACTAGGATGTCTGAAAGGCCAAGCACTTAACTTCCCCTAGCACAGATTAATTAGCCAGCTGTGACTCCTAGATCTCTATTTTTAAATAATGACTTGCATAAATCTCTGCAGTAAAGAATTTACTACTGCTACATTACATACAACCATGGTGCCAAGATATTACTACCAGTGGAAATTCAAGTTTGCAGGAAACTGATGTAAGGTTTTTCCATGAAGAGTAAGAAAATTAACCCTGACATCTATATAATTCCACTTGGGCTCACCTCCATATCTGATATAACATTACAACAAATTGCATCCTCATACAACCATGGGATTGATAGTATTAAAAAATCTGGTAAGGTACCTGTGTTTTAGCTGGAATTAATACTTATGAAAAGCAAAAAGCTTAGGAAATGATGCAATAAGCAATGGCAGGTGGATTTGTCCCAAGGCTCACGAAAATGACATTACACACATTCACACATGGATACTTATAACTTCAGCGAAGGTACACAGAACAATTTTGCCATTTTTCAGATTGTTTTTGTATACTTGTGCTTATTACCATTGGCCTCACAACTCTCATTCTGAGCTGATGCACTGAAGTAGGTTTAACTACCTGCAGGCTTCAGATAAGAGTTGTTCCTTTTTCCAACTCAGGTTTAAATTCCCTCAATTCCTGTAAAATTTCTGTCTGCAGTCACGGGAAAGACAAAGTGCAGGATGAAAGGAAGAGCTGCCTGCAGAGTGATCCTCTATAACTGCATACCACAGGATATTGTCGCCAGCCGGAATAGCATTCAGGATTCAGGTGTCATTCATAAGCGTGATTTTTAACAAAAAGATAGTCAACAGAATTGCTACAACATTACACTGGGGAGAGGGAGAAGATATGAAAAACTCTAGAGCTGATCTATGCTGCAATATTAAGTGAATTCCACCATTCTGCAGTAGGTTTGTCTCAAGGAATACAAAAATAACTCAGCTTTGAAACATCCCAGTAGTTATTTAATAGTCACAAAAGATCAACAGATAATTACAGTATATTTTGGTAATTACAGTGGATATGATTTATGATATATTTTAATTGCCACAGAGAGCCTAGCATGAAGGATGAACACTTAAAAGTCAAGATAAATATATTAATACATCGCCTATAAAAATAAATCCATTAAGTAACATGTACTTCAATGGTATTTGCAAGAAATTGCAAAGCTCCGTAAGAATAGCCCTTTTCCATTTGTTACGTAAGTGGCTGATGAGTTACAGGACTGCTTCTCACTATCTGCCAGATTCGGGAAGACAAGTTGTGTTCCTACTCACGAACATATACCTTTAACAAGTCCAAAGGAAAGAAAATACCTAGTGCTTCAGTTTAAATAGATGACACCAAACGCTATTTTTTTAGCATTATTTCAGCCTTATGCTAATGAATTCCAACACTGTTGTAGGTGAGTCTCTCCTCAATTATGCAAACTTTGGTCTTTAGTATAGAGGTCATTATGTGACACACAAAAATTGTATAGTAATGAGGTTATTCACATTCTGTTACAGCACATAAGAATTGAAAACCGAAAGTGAAATTAACTTTTTCCTAGTCTTTTTTGTCTTCACAGATTTAGGCTAATGCCACAGTGGTATGGTATGACTGGGATACAAATATTTTAGAACACAGCATCATACAATGTCACAAAGCAAGCATCATAGTGGGGAGCATTGCATTAACACCCCACTTCTGAGCTCTAGGAGATGAATTTCATATATAATACAGTGTGATGTTTACCAATTCATTACAATGACCTGGCTTGCTACTTCCTCAGAAAACTGCAAAAATGAAAATGTCACACATATTTGCATTCAGGAGGTTACTGCGTATCACCGCACACTTCTCATGCTGTCTAAACAAAAGTCTGTTTTCTGCTGTCAGTCTAATGGCTCAGCTGCTAACCCAATCTGAACTGCTTTGGGAGGCATCAGGGAACTCTAGATACGGTTTGCCTGAGCCATGAAGAAGATGAGACACTTTCTTCCCTGAAGAAAGAGAAAAGCTACTGTCAGGACAGCCTGTATCCCATGGGATCTTCTTCTGGAAGTTACTGGAATAGGCTGATGTGTGACTACAAGCAAGGAGAGGTGTCAGAAAACGGCTGGCGTGGGAAGCTGGAACTAGCTTGTGCCTAGAAAAGGGGTTTGAATTGATGAGAACGGCATTTCAGATTAGGAAGTTGCCTTAGCTCAAGCTGATGCAGAATCCATCTTCAAGGACAAAAGACTGTCTCTGGTCCATGCATGGCTAAGGACATCCACATGCCAGTATCTCAGGTTAAACTCCCTCTGTTTCAACTCACTATTTTTTTGTATCTTTTTATACCTAAACGAATAACTTTATAAAATATGTGTATAACATAGGGTCCTGATGTCTTTAAAATGCATTTTACTCTGTAGCTACCAGATTAGCTGCATTAAGACAAAAATAGGTTTGGGGTTTTTTTCCCCCTAAATGTCAATTAAA
This sequence comes from Pterocles gutturalis, assembly GCF_000699245.1. Lineage (NCBI taxonomy): Eukaryota > Metazoa > Chordata > Aves > Pterocliformes > Pteroclidae > Pterocles > Pterocles gutturalis. Next base: position 7,530 of record NW_010098673.1, read on the forward strand.
TATCTGCTGGAATCTACAAAGCCAAGCAAAGATCTGCTTCACTCTAATGAATGTCTGACTCTGGAGACATTGACTCTAATATCACCCCACTTCAGAGTGACATTCCAGTTTGGACAAGGCAAACTGCCCAGCACCCTAATTTTGTGGAATATCAACTGTGATATAGAACACTTAGTTCCCAGAAGAAAGAGAAGAGTTATGGTCAGGCCAGGTCATATCCTATGAGGTGTCTTTGCGGGAGTGATAAGGATGTTCTGGAACAAAAAGACAGGGCCAGAACTTGATTACCATTTTATGGGATCTTTTGGCAGTCCAAAATTCAATTTCACTGCAAACTAAGAAAGATAATTTTGAAAGCAGAACTCTATAAGTTGTGTCATCAGCCATTTTTTAACTTTAAATTGTCACTTCAAAATGAGTTTTCAATTTTCATTTATTATTTTTCCAGTAAAACAGAAGCAATCTCTGTTATGCAATATTTTGAGTGTACTGCAAATATTACCTCCAAGAATCATGCTATAGTCAGCAAATGGATACAGCTGATTAATACTCAGTATTCCTCTGCTTTTCTGAATGAAGGATCCACCTATGTAGCACAAGGCAGTACTATGCAAAATACAGATATTCAACTTTAGCTAGAGGAGTGAAGTGCAAACAAGTTCCATGTCTCCTGTATGCAGAGTAATAAAACAGTACAAGAGACGTCTATCCAAGTGGCCTGACCTTCTAGAGTAATGAATACCCAGCAGCTACCAGTGAAGTTGCTGTACTTCAGGATTTATTTAAACTAAATCTATTTATTAAGGGAAGATCATGCAGTCATGGGACACAGAAATGCCAGGTGTACCTTGGGAAATCTCATCTCTGTCAAACTCCTGAGCAAGCATCCAACTCTTGGTACCTAAGCGTGCAAATCTTAGTTATATCTTCATTGTGTTTTATACACAATGGCTGACAAATAAAAAGTAATTATTAATTTGCAGTGACACTTAGTAACTCTTTTGGGAAATGGTGAAGTCAGAACACCTAATCCAGCACTTATTCTCTCCCCGGTTCTTCCTCTTTTCCTCTTAGAGGAGATTTATGGCCCTGCCAGCGTGTGCAAAAAACATCATTACATAACCCTGTTACATGAAGTGTTCTTTCAAAATTAGTTCTTCCAAAACAACCTCCTTTGTGACTTTCTGGGGGTCACAAGGGGAAGAATCCCATCATGTCTCAATGCACCTTCCAGAATTTCTCAGCTTTTGGGAGATAATAGATGTTCTCTGACTCCTTTGTGTGAAACGCCAACATATTTACGTTGAGATCCAGAGTCTGAGGTTGAAGCATTATTACAAAAGCAGCGAAGTAGCAACAAGTTCTAAATGCAATTTTCTGTGAGACAGAAGTACATTCTGTTCCACGTTTACATTCAATGATCTTTACATGCTGAATGCAATACCATTATCACATCTATTTGAATTCTTTTTCTGCTACAGCACAAAAGAAACAATTCTTAATCACACAGCCAACTTAAACTTGCAAGTCATTAGGAGACCAAAGTTTCCTTCCAAGCTGAAAGGGCTGCATCATGAGAGACGCAGAGGTGAGGGAGGGCTATTGCTCAGCCCCAGGACAAATCCTGCACTCTACACACTGCAGATTGGCAGAGTACCCAGCAGTGGGCTGCTCTGCTCACACCATCAGTTCAATACAACTTCAACCTGAAAGAATTACTCTGGATCCAGAAAAAGAAACTTCTTGTTAAGACTGTGCCAGTCATTTAGCATCTTCCCAATGGTGCTGAACGGGCCACCAATGAGTACTTGAGGTCTAGAGTGACAGTGTATCAATGAGGACACAAAATTAGTTGTCTCACTTGACTGTATTCTTTACCTTTACTGGGCCCAGGCAGGTTAGAGGAGGAGACTACCAGTTGTATTTGCAAGAAAGGATCAGTTTCTGTTAAGAAGTAAGACCTGAGATTGAGAAGCCTGTTCACTGAAGTGCAGGTGCAGGAAATGAGAGAATGTGTTTTAATTGCATCTAACGCTGAGAGAGGGTCTTCCAGGGAAACCTCTGCCTGTGGTCCTCCTTCCAGGGTGGGAAGTAGCAGAGATTACAGCCAGGGATTGTCATTGCTCTCATCCCTGAGGACTCTTGTGCAGGAGTCTGAGAAGGCATAGTGTCTGTGTTCTGCATGTAGCAGCAAACACAGCTTCACTAGGACAAAATCCTGGTAGAAACATGTTCACTGTAACAAGTAACTTGGATCAATGTGGCTTTCTTTACTGTCAAATACCAGTAGTACTGCATTGCACCATTTTCTCTGGGTGATCCAGCACAATCCAGGTGCTATTTTAGTACTGCTACAGGTAGAACTAAAACTAATTGGCCATACTGGTATTATGGGGGAATTCTCCATCAAAGATACTCCTTGTTCCCTTCCTGTACCTAGTGCTAAAGCTTCAGCCTTATGGTTTCCTTAATACATTTACCTACAGTTTTGGGGTAAATGGGCTTAGTAGCTCCTAAACCTAAAAAATTCTTAGTTCAAACTATGTCCCAAACTTTCCTAATCATTCACTTTGTCATTCAAATATATATAAACATATATATCTGTATGTAATCTGCAAACGACTGTGATTGCATTTCCAGTATCTTCATTACAGCTAAAGAAGCTTTAATTTATTCCATCACACAAGAAGGGAAGGACCCTACACTCCAAACATGCACCCTCTTTTTTCAAGATGATTCTTGTAGGACAGTTTTACTACATAGTTATAAGAGTGCAATCTTGGAACCT
>NW_010098673.1:10330-18479 GCF_000699245.1 Pterocles gutturalis
CCATCAGTTTTGAATTCTACCCCACTAGTGGCATTAAAGTGCAAAAAGTCTGCTGGAACATGCAATTTTTGTGACAACTATTAATGAAATGCAACATCATAAACAATAAAGTTTAATTAGTAACTAAAGTGTCTATGGCAATTAAATAAGAAGGAAGTGTTCTGGAACACAGCAGGGTGGATTATACTTTGAGCTATTTACATTGCAAATGGATTTTAAGGATGTTATTGAGAGAAGTTTGGGGTAAATTAAGATTTTTAGAAAATAAGACACTGACTCTATGACACTCAAATGCGTTACTTGGCTTAAGATTAACTTGGTAACCAGAACTGCAGGTGGAACTAATGGGAGCAGCTAATAATATGAAGTGCACTGAAAAAAAACACTAAAAAAAAAAAAGCCTAAGAGAATCTAGTACAATGACATGACTCATTAGTGTAAGGCCAAAATAGCAGTTAAACCAAAGGAATACATGTTCAGCTATACAGTAAGGAAAAAATGTTAATGTATTTCATGCCTGAATATTTGAAACTGAACACAGCTGCTTGCTATATAGTCATAACTTTACCTGAAACACTGTAATCATTTAAGATTCAGAGCAAAGGTCCCATTTCAAGACAATTTGTGAATAACTTAGGTGGACAAGTGGTGGAACACTGTCTACTTGTTTCAACTCACAGTTCATTCCACCTGAATTATTCAACCTACAACAGCAGAGCTGGACAACCATCGGAAGAAGGCTGGGTTGGAACAAAAATAAAAAGGGAAAAAAAGTGGCTGTGACTTGAGGCCAAGAATTCTCCTCTGTGACAGGAAGGTAAAGAAAGCATTAGTGTTCACTCTTTTGCAGAAAAAAGTCAGGGAAAGCTAGATGGGCAAAGAATTTTCACTGGCTGATTCACTAGGAAAGTGAGTTTTCAGCTTTGCACAGGCTGCACTGAAAGCAAGCGAATCCTCCTGGGTTTGCAAGAGGACAGGTCACCTCCAAACCCAGCTTCTCCTCGTGCACCTTGCTACCCAGTGTGCATCAAGACTCACTGTGATCCCCCGGGAATGTGTGCTCAGGCGTGCTGAAGCATTGCTGGTCTTGGTACAGTGACTGTGACTGTGCAAACTGCACCTGCGAGCCTCGCAGAGGCTATCCAGCTTTTGAGCTACCCATGAGGATATATTTAGGAAGAGGCAATTTTGGGTTCTTCATCTGAGGGTACAGGAATTTGAACTGTTCCCACTGACAGTACATATAATATGGGCAGCTGAAGTTACGTTTCTATGATGCTAAGAATAAACAAATATTGGCTTTTGATTATTTAATTTCGCAGGTTTCCATGAACCTGAAGTGTTTGACTTTTCAGACCGATCTAATCTTTAAAACACTGTCTGCCATCACTAATTGCCTTTGTGTTCAGGTTTTTTTTCTGCTGTTTTCTCATGTCTCCTCCACTATCCCGTGCTCAGCGTATCAATCTTAGTAAAATTTAAAAGATAAAATTCTGGGCTTTGGTGCCATATTAGAATTTCAGTTGTTTTCATAAGGATCCTTGGCATGATCTACTTTCTCCTTAAGGGAAGAGGTGAGTAAATAGAGCAAAAGGTATTTGTAAACAGCTTCATAAATAAAATCCCTTTACACTTCTGCTCCTTCTTTCATCCCTCTTTGTTTGCATATTTACAAACACCCCAGTATCAAAATACAGGATTTTCAGAAGCATTCAGGTGATTGTTTACTTTGCTGCGAGCGCAATAGGCTCCCTTACCTAATGGGCGCCTTGATAAGCCTTTGCTGATAGTAGATCCCATCTCCAAGGTTTTTCTTCCCAAAAAAGTGTTCGTGGAATAAGCAGTACAAGAAGCTCATATCTTAGCCACAGGGATGTTTTCTCTACAGGATAGATTCTCCCTGGAATATCTGCTTCTCTCCAGGGAACCACAGAGAGGGTCGCTCCTGCTACACAGCCTTGGCAAATGACAAACTCTCTCTCTTGCTCCTCAGTGTTACAAGAAGACACTGCCAGGAGCTTTCCTCTGTTCAGAGGTGCAGTGAGGAAAGTGAACAGCCACACAGACTTCTGAGAACTGCTTTGCACTCCAGTGCTCATATCTGTGCAACATGAAAACAATGACAAGGCATAAAAACAGTGAAGGCAAAAAATCCAAATGTGTTATTCAAAGGCTTGAAGTTTTTGCTTTATGCTCTTCTAATAGCTCTGAAATGAAATGGTTCTTGATCTCTTTAACTGTGTGCAGAAAATTTGATCTTGCAAGTGCTGGCTGATCCCCTCCTGGTGCTAAGCATTTCTGCTATTGCTTTAGAACTGCAGCACTCAAAGCTGCGTACCTGCAGGACCAATCTCATCATTTATATTTTTACTGTTGCAAGGTGAAAGAAAAAACGTAACTCTCGGTGTTTGAATTGTTAATGCATGGAGTGGCCATGGAGCTGACTTTCGGAGCAAAGCTTAGCAACTGGAGGGCACATGCAAATGTCTGTGTACTAAGTGGCTGAGAGCTTGTTTTTCCTTGAACTCAAACTTCAGTCAAATGACATGACATATGGAAATGGCTCCTTCAGGACTGGCTCATTAGTGCTCTTAAGACCTCTGATTCGCCTACCATTTTAAATGCAAAAACTTCCACAAGTTTTGTAAATATTAAACAAAATAATGGCGTGAGCACAAACGTATGGGTTTTCAGACAGCTTGGGAAAAAAGCATTCTGTGTTTGTTGCCACAAAAAAGCACCTTTTTTCCTCTGTGAATGTCAACTTGTTATGGGTGGTGGTGAATTCTGGCACCCAGACACCAGTATGTGCTTATTCAGCCCTGTGTGGATGAGGAAAGCGAGCAACTTGTGAGATCTAAACCAGGAAGCGTTCACATTTTGCAAAGGGTCTTGGATCTTTAAAACTGGGCAAATCTAAATCTCGATTCTGAAAAACATTTACCTTTGAGATATTTGTTAACAGGTGGGCTCAGATCAGAGTTCTAGTTTGATTTTTTTTGTTCCTTGATACCTGATATTGTGTTTGTCCTGTATGCAAACAATGCAGCAAACCAGGAAGAAAGGCTGCCTTATAATTAGAGCAGAAGACACAGCATGGGGAGAGGATATTCACACCACTTAATTGAGACACTTTTCCCCAGGCCTTCTACAGCCACTGAAGAGTGAGAACTTCACAAGGCAACTCAGAGCCCCTAAGCAGGTCTCTATTTTTAACCACCTCTCTCTCCGATGATTCTCAAAAGGACTCCAATAGGTGTGAAAAGAGGCTTTCTCTCCAATGAACACAGAAGGAGCAAGAAAGCTGAATCTCCTAATGTAGGTTTCTGAGTAGGAGTTTAAATCTCTTCAGTTCTGTTTTTGCTTATTCCACCAGACTCTGTGCCTGACAAAAAGCAGGTGCCTCAGTTTTCTCATCTGCAAAATGGGAGAGCTGGTGTCCCTTCCACACACCAGCTCCAGGGCTGTGAAGCTAACGTTAAAGCTCTGGGGCTCTGCAATGGGAGTATGAAAGGCAGAACAGACAGGATGTGATGCTTCATATCACAGCACACTGGATTCCATCTCTGACAGCAGGCCTCCACAGATAACCTACCTAGAAGGAAGACGGCACTACCAGTCCTTACCTGCTAGGTACAGAAACTGGAATATGAAGAGAGGTGCTGATACAAATGCAGTGCGTTGTATTGAGATGCAGTTTTCCTTACCATAGTGCTATCCTGGATGTAGCATAGCTATTTTAAAATGTTTTATAATTTTAAAGTATCATAAAGGTCAAAGTTTAATAACTGTGGCGTATAACTCCCTCTACCTTTAGCTCTACTTCTAGAGTTATTAACTTATCCACAGTCCAGACATAATATGCAGTGCAGGAGTTCGAGCAATGCTCTGCCAAGCTGACAGGATCAGCTTCCCAAGGGACGTAAGGGTAATTCACCCTCCAACTTCACTGAATCCTCTTTGGACCAAAACCTGTTAGTTGAACGAAAGTTGCTACAACATGTCATATGCTACAGCATATAAGAGAGGTGAGATGTGGTGACCGTTTGTAATTGAAAAAACACAGCTGAGTGTAGGAGGAAGCTAGCTGTATTTCAGAAAACAGAGGGGGTGGTTCCACATGTATAAGCAGCAGTCTTTGCTAATGTTATCCAGCTCCTAAGAATAAGAGGCTTGTTCGTGCTTCCTCTGGAAGCAGACTCAGTCTCTAAATCGATTAGGATAGACGCTTTTCTTGGATTACTGTAGGAGCAAAACATGGCCCAAGTCCCTGTGGAGGAATCCACATTCTCGTGGCATCAACACAACGAATCACCCAAATTCAATTAAAACAACAATTTATTCAATTAACTTGGTCTTTTTTCCTGTCTCTGGGTTCTCTCAACTGCATCCATAAGAAAACTGATCTAAAACACACCCCAGCCAACAAATGACTACTGCTGACTTCAATAGTTCTAGATCAGCGCCTGTTTAAATGAATTTGGACAGCCTTCTGCTCTAAGAATTGATCACAAATATTTAGTAATAAAAGCCCAGGATTTTTAACATAGGTCAGAGAAATTTGTGTCTGGCCCACAACTACGTGAGTATTAACATGAATTTTTGCACATTCAAAATTAAAACTCTGTTCCTACAAAAACTCATACAAGAAATATTGAAATTTACTTTCTGCAAACGTTTATACCAGATGTGATTACTTGACTGTTTGCAGAGTTAATGTGAGAGTGTGAAGTAAATTAAAATAAAAATTAAAATGAATATTCATACAGGTTTCTAGTTCCAGCTTTGTTTAATACAGAGGCCACAGAATAAACGTGTGAGGAGGCAAGAACACCATACCAGTCTCCTTCCTTTTGCCCCAGTCTTTTATACTTTCTGGGCATGGCCTGCTGCTCTGCAGTTCTGGCAGTCAGCAAACCCTCGTTAGTAATAACATTTATATCAAAAAAAGAAAGAAAATAACTTCATTTTGCTTATCCCAAGACACAAATGTGGAAAAAATGTGGCATTTTTTAGCTGTAGAAGCATTGTACTGGGGATAACCTCCCTTCCTGTGCTTGCGTCTGTCTTCAGAATTAGTATTAATGCCGTGACACCATGCAACAGACATATGGAAGTGTTATTTGTTTCTCATTTACCAAACAGATAAGAATATGGAAATAGTTTCAGTCCATTTGTTTGATGAGCTTCCTAAGCCAGTAATAAACAAATCAATACAATTAGATTTGGCTCATCATCATTAGAAACCTTCACTACTGGGATACAATTTAATTATACCTCTTGTTCTGCAGCAAAGGAAAGCCTCCGAAAATGGACTACTTTGCCAACTATCGAACCAGGAGGGAGGAGCGAGAGGATACATCAGTGATGGAGGAGTTATTATCTAAGCAGGGTGTACAACATATAAAGCATATTGTGCAATACAATTTCCCTGATTGCAAGTCTAAAATATTCCTGCCATTAAGTGCTTATGAGCAACCCAATGTGAAATCCAGCTGTAAAATGACTGTGTGTATGACATGCTTCGTGTGAATGTTGCAATTAATAGGGCATGCATCAATCACTCTTGGACTTGATCACAAACTGCACTAATCCTAATTGATTAATTAAGCTGCAAAGTTACATACAGTAATGTAGGTTAAAAAAATCCTCACCATATGTGCACTAATGTCCCAAAATACATTTTCATTGTGGAGACTAATGCTGTTACTTTGCTCTCAGCTGTGCATCTAGAGTCTAACAAGAAGGGCTGCACTAAACATGGACATCCCCAAAACTAGAAATTTTTCAGTACAGGAATGCAGCTAGCTATAACAGAGGTAAGGGAAACAAGCATCCGCATTCAAACCCTCAGGACTACTTTTAGGAGGAAGGGAGGAAAGGGCTGAAATCTAAACCTGACTTTCCTGAAGAACTCCTGAACCACAATTCTGCTGTGGCAATGCCTGCTGCAGAACAGTCCTCACCTCGGGGCGGGGGGAGAACAGAAAATCTCGAGTTTTAAGTACAGTGAATGCACAGAGTGGCAACTCTCCAACACCATCAATCAGTGCCTCAAGACTTTAATTGGTATTTGTGCACCATCTCTTTGTGCCACAGTTGCAGTCACTCTTCTCTAAGCCATGTCTGACAGGCTTGAAAGCGAAGATTACTCCAGAGAGGGGGCAGCTGGGGTAGAACAGTGCCAACCTGCACAGGGAGAGGCACCCAGACAACCTGTAGCTGGAGATGAAAGAGCTACACACGAGAGGAGAGAAACCTCTAGCTACCTCCCCATCATGCCACCTTATCAAAGGCTGCGTTTGCCAGGCTTTTATTTGCCATGGTTTCAATCCTCCAGGGAAAAGATCTTGGTGAAATCTAAGGTGACTTGATTCATAAATAATGCAACTGAGATCACTCAAAACCCATTACATTCACTGCACATCCAGTGCAAAGCTCACTATTGTATTTATAACAATACATCTTTGGATGACACATTTTAGATCGATTGTAGGAACTTTTTACACAATCAATACATGTTATCTCCAAATTAATTGTTTGGATGTTTAGAAGTGTATTTCTGCTCAGTACCCAGCATCAGGCACTGGTAATCAATGCATTCTACTGTAAAATTATCATCCTAATTTTAATCATATCTTTGAACAACACTGAAAGGAAAAAAATGTGTTTTTAAAATACAGGAACTGCTGCATGTATACTTTGAAAAAATGGGGTATATTTTAGGTTTCTATACAGAGGCTTAAGATGCTAACTTCAGACAGCCTTTTTTAGGAATCCTGCTGTAAACAGACACATAAAAATTACAGTAGGTTGTCTTAGCTGAAATTCAAGTAAATTGTAAGCCACTGAGATGTAGCCCATCTAAGGCTCTGCGTATGTGAGGCTGGTTTTCAGTTTCACCTGGTCTCCAGTGTCATCAGAAAGGACCAATTCATCCTAGAAGGTAGGTATGAAAGGAAAATTACCCTAAGCTTCTCCAGTAATGCCAAAGTGACACTGCAAATTCAGTATCTCAGCAGAACAGTCCCAGAGTGAGCATCTGAATATTTCCAAAAAATAATGGGATTCTTTAAAAGCCTCTTATACAGGCCCCTATGCTTTTCTTGGCAAACTCAGTGAAAAATAATACCACCTGTTTTGTCTTTGTTTATGGTTACTTTTGTCATCAGGATGCGATGCAGTAATGTATTTTTGACTGCATACATGTACACATCTGCCCTTCCTAAGGTTTAACACTTTAGCTTCTCTTTCATCAGGTCCATGGATCATAATCCAAAAGTAATGGTCTGATATCATGTAAATTGTCATCTGAGTACAAAGCTATTAAACACAGCTGAGCTGATGAAAGGAAAGAAGTTACTACTGGTAAAATGCCTTGATGACTGAGGTCTGTAACAAATATATCCCTCTCTAATGTATTATCACCAGTAACTGGTTTAGCAGAGTGGAGAGGGCATCGTGTTGTTGGAGCTATTAAAAGATAATTTTTTTTCCAAGGAAGTTTGCACTGTTGGGATTGAAGTGTTCCACTTTGCTGTATTGTCTTTGTAACACCTTCCTCAGCCTCGCAGGACATGACATTGGCTGCAATCCAATAAAGCGAATCGTACAAGAGGCTACAGTTAAGATGAAAGGGGGAGGAAATGCAAATTTATTAGCATAGTCATGCCTGAAGAGCATGGGGAGTTAAACCTTTGGCACAGTTCAAGGACCTCTCAACAGGTCTGTGCCTGCCTCACTCGTTGGCTTTGCTGAGAGTCCAGGGGAAAAGCCAGCAGTAATATTAACTCAAATGACTCTATAGTGAAAAAAAGGAAAGTTAATCAAATACTGGCTGTTAAGTTAAAAACATGGCAAGACCATTTTCCAGGACATCTTATCCTCTACAGTGTAGTAAACCATCCATATAAACATACGAAAACTTGATCCGAACATCTTTTTCTTCAATGGCAAGATCCTAGGTCTGTGAGATGTCACAATTTTATTGTAACTTTTACAATACCTACACCATTCTTTGAGCCCCTGTGATGTGTTTGCCCTTGACTGGGGGCCAAACCACACATCTGCCTACCCAATCCCCCCCACCCAAGGACAGGGGAGAGAATTTAAGGGGGTAAAAGGGGGTAAAGGGAAAAAAGGACTCATG
>NW_010098674.1:0-13281 GCF_000699245.1 Pterocles gutturalis
AGGTTTGGAATCCCCCATCCAAAATCTCACATTGGGTATTTGAGATGCTGATCACAATGGGGTATATTTTGGAGTGATGTTGGAGAGAAATATTTGGCTGTTTATGAATCCTGTTGGGCTGGGCAAATAACATTCAAAGATTTCCTGGTACATCATGTGGCATGTTGTATTTCCTGGCCATATGAGCTGCAAGTGGGTGCAGGGAAAGGCTTTCTTTGGCATTCTGTGAGATGAGTTCTAGGCTTATCCTGTCCAACTCAGTGAAGAAGCAACTTTCTCATCTCCTGAAGTCTCCATAAAAAAGGCAGTCTACTACAAAATCACTCATGAAATGAAGAATGTGATCTGCTTCCATGAAGTTTAAATGATCTATGTAAGAATTCATATAGGACCATATCTTTATTGAAAAATTAATTAAGTGTATGTAAATCGAAACTGTTGAAAGGAGTTTTTGATGGTCTGAAACCCAAACCTTTCTCTCGAGGAAGTAAAAAGGAGGAGGAGGAGTCATGTGCATGCAATGTTTATGTGAGGAACACCAAGACAACTGTGTGCATGTCTTTGCGCTACTTTTTTGCAGGGTAGTTCTATACCCTGGGCATCATTTTCAAATGAAAGAAAGAAGCTCAAGGAGTCAGGCAGCACTACTCTGTCACAGACATGGAGTGCTGTGAGGGGAGGAAGACTTCAAGGTCAAAAAAAGATAAATTATTGTGAGTTGAGAGAGAATATTTGTATATTTTTCCTGAAATTAGGAATAACATAATTTTCCAAGTGCTGTTATTACTGTGCTTAAAAAGAGAAGGATCAGTCATCATATCACATGGGAAACAGAACTTTGTAGTGCCTCAGTGGTATGGTATGAAACTTTCCTGAAATTTCACTGAAAATCTGAGTTACCCATCAAAACCACGCAAATATTACTTTAAATTAAGCTGCTTTTAGTTTAATACTTTTGAAAAATATTTTTTAATTCAAACTTCACCTTATGGGTTTTTTTTGCAGTTTTTGTTCATGTTCTGTCCTACAATTGTCATTTCTTGGAGGATCAGAGTTTCTGTAATACAAATCACAGAATGGTTTGGGTTGGAAGGGACCTTTAAAGGTCATCTGGTCCAACCCCCCTTGCCATGGGCAGGGACGTCTTTCACTATATCAAGTTCCTCAAAGCCCCGTCTGACCTGACTTTGAACACTTCCAGTGATGAGGCATCCACAACTTCTCTGGGCAACCTTTTCCAATGTGCCACCACCCTCATGATAAAAAAAAAAAATAAATTCTTCCTTATGTCCAATCTAAATCTACCCTCTTTCAGTTTAAAACTGTTAACCCCTTGTCCTGTCTCACAGGCCTTGGTAAAAAGTGTCTCTCCATCTTTCTTATAAGTCCCTTTTTGAATAGTCTTTGCATAAGATGAGATAGATGTGAGATATTGTGGCAGCTGCAGCTTAGCTAATAGAAATTGCTGATCTTCATCCAGTTGGTGTATTTCGCTCTTTACAGTTCATGACACCATTTTCTGTCCATGAGTAATGGCAAGTAGAATGTTGAAAGAAAGGATCTTGGCCTCAGCACTGGGTGTTGCAATTAGCCATTCCTGAAAAAAAAATCACAAATTGGGAAGAAATCTGCAGGTTAGAAACAAGACCCTCTGGTCATTAATGCACTCCAGATATATCTTTTTATCTATCCTTAAAAGTAGATGTAAAACTTCTGTTTAGTCCAGATGAGCAGTAGGTGACACCTGATGTAAAGGTGTGGTGTGATTTTTTTTTTTTTTTTCTTATCATTTTTCTCTAGTTGAATAGTACTGTCTTTGCTTCTATATGTGAAGGGCCTTGAACACATCCAGGAGCTGATAAAGTTAGTGGTCTTGAAGTGTGGTTGTGCTAAGACCCATAGATGTCAAAGTCCTATTGAAACAAAATAAAAGTTCCATAACTAAGTGGTTTTGTACTTTGCACCTAAATTTAATTGCTGGATTGGAAAGGCAAGCTCCTATGAAGCCTAAGGAACAGAGTTATTCTCTCTGTAATGAAGACATCTGATTTAGAGTTATTCATCTAAGTTTTTAAGTCACTTGTGAGAAAAAGGAATCAAGTGTATACATGAGGAATAGGTATAATTTGTCTGATACTGAGAAAATATGAAATTGCTTTGATCATTTGCATCCTATAAATTTCTGTTGCTCTTGAAAGAAGCATAAATTAGTTACCCTGTAGTCCACATTACATACACTGGAAGATCAGTGAGGTACCTTTGCTGTTCCCTTGTTTTCATAAAATACTTGTGGGATTTTTTTTTTTTTCTGATCTGACATGCAACTCTTCATTTTTTTCAGTTTCTGTATAAACTCAGGGGTTTTTTTTTGTTTGTTTTAAACTTTTCTCTTTGGACTGTATAAAAAGTGCACACTGTTAATACTTCCTTGTTTTGCTTCCTGAAGAGAATAAAAAACATTTTAGAAAAAGAAGATATACAGATTAATCTGTACTGGGCACAGAAAATTAGAGTCCAACTAGGAAGAGAAAAGGAGGGATGATATATAGTTGTTGATGTCATGGTAAAAATACCATCTAGTATAGCACACACAAAGAGCTCACTGGAGCATTCAGGTATAAAGAGCTAGTCTGAATGCCTGTTAGAAGACTAAGTACCGCTACTTTTCGGATATTTAATACATGCCTTGCGTTTTCTCATTTCAGCAGTACATGTGAGCTATATCTAACCCCTAGGGTTTAAAGAAGGGAGGTTCATTCTAACTATCAAGTTTGAAGATTAACAGTCTTTTGAATTAGAGGATATCGCGAAAGCTTTTGGCTTTATGTGAGATGTTTTCATTGCTCCATAGTTAAAGTTCCACTTGGTTTCATAAGTGATTAATTTACTTCATCAGCTCTTAGTTCTGTGCTCTATACATTCTGCCAACAAAATCCATTTTTCTTTAACTTGGTTTCTGTTCTATTTCGTGACTGTTGTATGTTAATTTTTCTTATTTATATTTTCGAAAACATTTGTTTTGTTAGGGGATTCTTACCTTTTATCTAGGAAACCCCTTTGCCAGCATTTCTGACAAAGGAGGAAGGTTTGGGAGTGATGACTGACTTTTTGTTACACCTTCATCTAGTCCTCATCAGCCTGCTCAACAGTGAGTGGGCTGATGCTGTTGATAAAGAGCTTACAGAGGCTAGACACATTCGTTTCATCCTTTTGTGCTTCTTAACACTGTAATGGGGCCAGGAGCCTATTTCATGGGAGCTTGCTCTGCAGAGTTTTTTTGCTGCTGCTTCTTTTTGAGGCTGAATTGGGGAGAAACAGAAATACATGACTACTTTCCTCGCATCCCAGCTCCTTTGTAAGTGATCCTTCTGTCCTCGCAAAACTTAATGCTCATGGTTCACAGAGACCCAGAATAGAGTCAGCAAAGGAGACAGCAAGTGGCTTTCTAAATCTAAAATGACATTGCATGTTTAGAAGTCACAGACAGCTCAGAAGCAAATGATCTTAAATGTGTTAAGAATCAGTGCTTTAAATGGTTACAGGTCACATTAATAAATGGTCAATCGTTGTTATTACCTACCAAATCCCAACCGAGAACGTATTACCTTGTTCATTAAATGCCGAAAAATCAGTGATGATCCCAACCTGATTTTCATTTCATTGACAATTGAGGATGGTGATAAGCTACAGCTGCTAAAAATAGGCATTTTTAATCTACAAGTGCAGATTACTTGTATCTAAGTTTTTTTAGTACTTTGCTGAGGAGCTCTGTTGCTTTTGGATACATATGAAACATTAGGAAGCTGCAGTAAGCAAGCTGATTTCTAAAAGGATAAATGGATTTGCACTTAAAATCAAGATTATAAATGGCATTTTTCCTTAGGATTATCCAGTTTGAAAGTAAATCCTGAGGATGGTGATGGAAAGGAGAGAGAGATGAGAAGAGTGGTCCTTTTGGCTTTATAATTTGTGAGGCTGTGTTTCAGGATCAGAGAAAGAACATGGAAGACTTGTTTTTTTTAATAAGGCACTTAAAGTAATTATTAACTTCTTTCATTCTGATGAAGAGTGAACAGAAGAACAAGAAAGGGTCTGATACCTGAAACTATCCTGCTAATAATTTACGGATCTTTGTCCTATAGTTATCTCAAAGCCAATTTAAGTTAATTTATTTAATGGTATTTCAAAGAATGCTTAATTGTCTAAGGGTTGTCTGATCTTCATCTCTGCGTTGATCTGGCAGCCTTACAAAACATTATGACAATGTGATGAAAAGTTTGGCAGAAGAGATAAGCTCTACCCCAGAAATATAATTTGGGGTTAAAAACAATTTTGGATCTGAATATGTTTTCACTACAGGAAAAAAAAGAAAGCAATGAAAAAAACCCAAATCTTTAGATTGTATGAATTGATATAGTTCCAGGAAAGTCTATGCGATGAAGGTAAGTCTTCTTGTAGGACCTGAGCTTCTTGCCTGACCTGAGGAAAAAAACCTAATGCATTTTCACCAGTGAAAATTTCATTATTTGTAATACTCCTGAGAGCAACATTGGTCAAATTGTTTAAAACATAATACAAGTCCTTTCACCAGGCATCTACTGCCTTTATGTTATCAGCAAACTGTATTCACAAAACATTCTCAAATTTAATAACATGCAGAATGCCTCAGCCAAGAGGCCTCTTCAGCATCACTGTAACATGAGATGCTATTTGTTTTTTTCCTGCTTCATACTTTGTTTTAGCTCTTCTCAGATCATCTGCTCAGATCTTAAATACATCATATATGTATTCATGAATGCTGTGGAGCATTGTGAGATTATAAACATCGGAATTTCAGGAAGGAGGACAGAATGAAAATAGAAAAGTTTAATCAAAAGACCTTGCATGTATATAATTTGGGATGGGTTTTTTATCATTTCTCCTGAAGGCATTCGGATGTGCGATATAAAGAGATACGCTTCTCCTTGCTGAGGGTTTGTAAAAATTGTACTAACTTCTCTGCTCTATGATAAAGATACTTTTTTCTTCAAAAAAACGATCTCCTTTTGGTCTCTAAAGAGGGTTTCTTTAGGTACAGTCATTCATGAGTCAGTCAGTAGGAGTCCCAGGCACATAATACGCAGATCACGTTTTCCTCATGGACTGTTTGTATCCTTTACTAGGAGAAGATTGCAAAGGGGAAGCATTTCAGTTAGCACATTGAAAACTTTATTCAAATGCATGCTTCTGAATAGAATAATGCAACTTTTTCAATATGAAAGTGATTTCCAAACCCAAATTCAGGTATCTTTTAGTTATTTATTTTTTAAGCACTGAATTCTTGCTGCTGACAGAGGAATTTGTTTGTGCTATGGAAAAAAACCCTTCGAGCTCCTTATATTTAAGCACCTATAAATACGCCAGTGGACATGCATAAAGAATCTTTCACTGCTATAAGCTAAATTTTCCTATAAAACTGGTTTTTGTGTAGCTTTTGGATTTGAATCAGAGATGGTCAGTACAATCATGGCTAAGACAAGGTGAAGCATTTCTAATTTATGGTAACGCATTTAACCAAAACCAGATTGAAATTATTAGACACTTTTTACAGGAAGATTTGATTATTTTTTTTTTTGCATTTTCTGCCAAGTTATTTCACTATTTGTGTCTTATTTTTCATGTGACATTTTCTATTACTTCACTCATTGCCCACACATAAACAACACAACTCAGAGTCAAGTAGTATAGATGCAACAATTTCTATTTACTGATACGCTCATTCTGTCAGCTTGTAAGTGTACTACAGATGCATTCACATGTGCTTAGTACCCCACCCCTGTGCATTTCATATGAAAATGTCTCAGGTTGCCAACTTTATATGTTCTGTCTGAAGATCTTGCATTTTCAGGACATCACCTTGTGGAGAAAACACTTACTCTTGGGAAATCTGAGTCAATTGACTTCTTTTTCCATTCCACTGCTTGCTTAAAAAAAGCAGTCAGGCAGAGTTTCTACACATGTGTATGTGTCGTTAGGTCTTGGAGAGTACACAGAGGGCAGAAATCTATGCTTCTGCTGCAAACTGCTAGCTCCCAGCACAATAATGTTTAAGTATAAATTGCTCCTAAGTTGCTGTTGACAATGACAAAACATGTTGTGTGTTAGTGAAACCATGATCTCTTAATTTGTATGGAGATCTTAGAACTATCTTTTGATTTACATTTCAAAAGAATCAGAAAAGGTTAGAAAAGCCATTGGTCATATCTATTTTTTTTCTCCATCTTTCAAGTGGAGGCTTGAAAAGACCATTTCCACTTGGATTAAATAAATAAATAAAAATTATTTGTAGAGTATGCTATATTCCTATTCCCTGTTGACTGAGCATTTGAACTCAGCTACTATTGTTATGATAGCTGTGTCCCTCATTGATTTCTAAAGGTTATTTTGTGTTATCTTTATCTCTGCAGAGATTTCCTAGGAAGGATCATGACATGGTTCAATGATCACAGTGGGGTTTTTCCTTCTACAATTTGTAATATTAAAAAATACCAGAAGATTACTGTATAGACTTTATCTATGTCCTTTAGTATGTACAAAGAATAGCACAATTGTGGTTGTGCATTGGTGTGCAGTGATATGAAACATGAGCAGGATTTGGAAAGGTAGCACTGCCACAAGGAATTTGTGAAAAAAAAAAAAAAAAGCATATGCATCAGATATAGTATTCTGGTAATGTCCTGTGGCACTAGTTTTCATTTTTGAATACAATGATTAATTAACAAATAACTGTGAAAAACTCCGTTAATAATTTAATTTTGTTTGTTCATTGTGGTGGGACCTCAAATCATTGAAATACAGTTTGTTAAATCTTTACTTGAGTGATGATTACATTGAGTACTGGGTATTTCCATTGTAACTCCTCAGGAGTTTAGGTCTTTAAATGACAAAACTTGGTAATTACTGTTGAAACATATGGACAATATCGGAGAAGTAAATATTGTGTCTTTTTTCTAATTCACCTGTCTTGTTGTGTAGGTGTTGCATGCATTGAAATCTTAACTCTGGTTATGTTAAAGTATACAGGGACTGCCATGTCTTGTTATTGTGTTTATTTTTAGAATTAGGTTCTTCTTGAATAATTTATAATGTCCGTTTAAATCCTGCAGAATATTTTCAATATGTAAGACTTTAATATTTTTTAAAAAGTATACAGAGATTATCATTATGTATACAGAAAGTTTATTGATCTTTCTAAAGACTTCTGAAGATGAACACAGCTTGAACAGTATATTTACATAGAAAATATCCCTAAAAAATTCATTACTGTGAGGAGGAGGGCTTCCGGGATTAGTGAACACTAGCTTTTCGCTTCAAGCAAAGCAACTGAGTTCTGATTTGGGACAACGGTGACAGAAGCTCTTACTGGGATCCCACCCTGGGCCTATTAAAATTGATATTGCTGTGTCATAATTTAATTGGAGTAAGGATGAGGCCTCTGATGCAGCACTCCTGTGCCTGTCTGCTGCTAGGTTCTGACAGCTCATCGCGGCTTTCCTTTTTTCAACTCTACAAGTGCAAAAGAGAATGAGCTTGCTATAATATGTGTTAACAAGCCTAACACTTTTGAAGTTACTTAGTTCACTGCAGTGTGATCCTCTCTATATTTAGAAGTCTTTAATGACTATTACTATCCTTGTGTATTTCTGTAATCAGAATAATTTGATAAACTTTCATGTCATTTTGCAAATTTGTTTTGTGTGCACGTTACATGAGTCGTTTCATGACCTTTCTGTTTTTGAGAGGTAGGGTGGTAGCAGTAATGTAATTGTGTTCTTTTGTACACTTTGTCAGTGCCTTCGGTGCCGGCAAGCGGTAGAGCTAAGGGGGGGGCTCCATTAAGAATAACACGATATGCAAAAGAGAAAGCTTAAGAATCCCTGTGCAGTTTGTTAAGAGGTGGAAAAGTAGTTCTGGTCTCAGGGCTAGCCTGCCTAGGCTGGGAGTAGGACATGCTGGTACTCCTTCAACCGAAGAGGCTGGAAGCTGATTGTATCGCAGGTCACTGGATACTTGGCTACTATTCAGTTGGTCTATCTTGGATTACTTTGAACAGCTGCTAGCTGTTCTGTAGCTAGCTGATGGGGAGCGCTGAGCACTTAGAGAGAGCCTTTTACTGCGTCTCAGCTGGATACCAAAAATTAGACTTTGTGGATTTGTCTTCTACTCTTATGGGAGTCTGAGAAGATGCGTTTTGGGTTTCCTTTTTCATTTTTTCCTTTCTTGTTATTGGCATGTTTTTTTAAATTGCTGTGTGCCCTCTGTTTTCTCCTCTGGAGGAAATGTTGTGCTGTCTTTTGCTCCTTCATAGGTTATTCCGTCGAGTCTTTCCCATGAGCATCCTGGCTTAAATCCAGACACTCAGGGGTCGAAGATAATGTAGTATTTTGTTCTAGCTTATTGATATTAACAGTTTGCAACATACATTGTAGGTATTAATGCAAAAAGCCTAAAACATGTTAGAAGTTCTGACAGTAAGGCATAAGCTGGGTAAAAGCTGGATCAAGTTCGGCAGTCACAGGAGAATTAAGTCTGCTAGTATTACCTGAATAATGTGGCTTAAAGTTGATTTCGGAAGGGAGGGGATGTAAGTCTGTGTAGTCCTAAAGCACAGTGAATGAAGTTGTTCTAATGCATGTTTTTTATGAATAGCATTTCAGTGGATAATGTTATGACCGTAGTGTGCATTAGCACATCATTGTAGTTGATCTTGTGTTCGTGTAATTTACTACCACATATTCCTGTGGCCAGATTTGGTCTGCTGTTTGTCTCAGTTTTGCTGGGGATGTAATTTCTTACGGTGATGAATCTGAAATAAAGGCATGTTACTTCTAAAAGGTGTTGTTCCTCTTGATCCCGGAGCCTGTGGCCACTGTCCTGGTGCTCAGAAGGTGGCACAGGCTGAGCTGGATCTGCAGACAATCCAAACAAAAACATGATTAGTTTTACATGGGATCAGCAGTCTGATCAGACTGACAGCATGTTTGCTAGATCTGATGCAGGGGAGATCACCGTATGTACATGGGTGAACACTGCTGGGAGGGTCTCCTTTCAGCAGTCCACAGTGAGACTGGATTAAGCCTAATATGAAACTTTGCTCTCTGTTTGTTATTAAACAAAAGCTTCAAATAATTAGATCCCACTGTAACAATTACTGTCTTTATTAGTATTCTGTAAACATGCAGATGAGCTGTTCTCATGCATCCCTGTCTCTTTCTGCAGTTTTGCAAAACCTAAACTCATGGTGACTGTGGGTATCTAAATACGCAGCTGTACATATAGACTGTATACATCTACATGTATCTCCAATAATTTAGGTAAGAATAGGTTTTCAAGACTGATACTTGAAAAAATTGCATAGTTATGAAATTATTGCAGTGCAGAGAGCTTAAATGTGACTTTTTAAATATTCAGTTATATAAATAAGACTGAAATTGATCGCGGGGTCTTTCACATTCTCTGAACAGAGGTTAATGTAATTCTGTCAGTATTATTTTGCATATTCCTATTTTTACTGTGCATGCATATGTCTACAGTCTGTTGTGGCATAATAGTGAAACATATAAATATTGAAAGATTGTTTTTCAACAACTTGCTTCTTGTACTGAGAATTTTTAATGTGCCTGTTTCATTCTTCAGACTGCCTAAAGAACAAGGTAAAGGATATTATGCATATGAAAGGAGATGATCCTGAGCCACTTCTAAATGGCTCTGAATTGTATGTTAATTACTGTTGCACATTTATAGCAATTCAGTTGATGTATTAGCAAAAAAAGAGTTGGATACATAATTTTCTCCCTCTTGTTTTACAACACGTGTTTGGTGTATGTACATGTGCTGCCTTTTGTGGTTTTTTTGGTTTTCTTAATTTTTGTGGGTTGGTTTCAGAGCATATGTTACACAGTATGTGTAATATTTGAATTAAACGATTCCTTGTGGAAATGATCATCAGGACTGCTGTGAAGCTAGGGGGAGCTTAAGGTGGACAGGGTGATAAAAATTAAGAAAAAAAAAAATCCTGCTTCTGCCCTGTTATAGATTGAAATTAACCACTCTAATTTCTAACTTAATCCTATTAGAGCTTTTTTTTGCTAAACTAATGTACTTTTATTGTCCAAACAATCTTGCACACAACTTTCAATTTTGTATTTCTGCCTACACTTTCCCATAAGCCTCCAGAGTACTTTCTGCTAACCATAGTTAGATTTTTCTTTCTTAAGAATTGTATTAGTCATGGTTTGCATTAGATTTTTCCATTCTCCTTTGTAAACCACAATGCTTGTGCACAGATAAGAGCACTGGGAGGAGGCTTAAAGGTTGGTTTTTTGGATCTAATTACTCAGCCTGGCCCTGGAGCACATTCTCATGGACCTGAAATTATTATCTATCCAGAAATCATTACTCTTACACTAAGTATGGCCTCCAACCTGCCTTCTGGCTTTGCAGCTTTTATGAGCTGACTACAAGCAAAAAACAAGGTTGATAGTGGAAAGCAGATTTCTTTATCTGCTGGAAGTGGGGATTCCCCTATGTCTCAGCCACGTATGCCTGCACCAATCTTCAGCCAGTTTTCATGAAGTCTTTGTCATTAGTCTGGAATGACAATGATGTGTCTTACAGTGGTGGAAGAAAATACTTGGATAAAACTAGTGAACTTTGGCAAGAGATTGAACTCATACGGACAATTGCCCAAAACAACAGACGGGACTCAGGTGAATGGGTTCGAGCAACGTTGTTTTCAGTTATAGGTAGAGGCTGTATTCTCCAGTGTGTAGTTTTTTTCTGTCTCCCTTGAAACTGTCTGATAGTAGTAGTTCAAACCTGGTGTTTTGAAATTTAGTAGTGAATTTAATCTTTACAGTGTTAAATATTTTGCCAAAAAAATACATTAAGGCTGCACACATTAAGTAGTAAATATACCTGTTTGTAATACATTTGATAAAATTTTACTTGTATTAAAATGCATGAAACTAGCTTTTAAAGATTGTATTTATTAGTAGAAACTTGAATACTAGCTCTACAAAGAAAAATAAACATTTAAAAAGCTGTTTTATTCATTGTGGTTTGAATACTGAATACTCTGTCCTATGAACTTTTAGAGCTAGTAAGTGCTATCCTCTAGCATCACAAATTTATGCAGCTTTAGAAGTAAAGAAGCATTTTCTAGTTGTCCAGCTTTAGATGAGCTGGTCATTTAACTAAATTACTTGAATAAATTAAAATGAAGAATTTTTGTATCAACTGATGAAAGTGCAAAGACACAGTTGGCCTATAGTAATATATTGGTGCTGCAGTAAATTTTGATCCCAGATGCATAGCCATAGTTTTTATCAGTTGAACCTTCAAGTGCAAAAACACAGGTGTAGCTTCACTGAGAGCTGTTTTCTAAGAAATTCAAGGAGCTGAGTTTACCATTGTGCTGGAGAAAGACTTTCCAGAAAGCCAGGAAGCCTGGGGTAGCTGCTGCTGCTTGTAGAGGTGCTGTATTCTGCACCACACGTTGCAGTATTACAGAATTTACCCAGTTTTCAGTTTATTGAATCTGTGGAGGGCATGCAACAAGTTTTACAAGCTGCGCTGCCTTGATGTGGCATCACAGAGCTTTCTTCCACCACCATTCCTTTTCAGATTGATGTCAAGGGGAGTTAGATATTGGTTAGGAGATTTGATTGTTGGCTGAAATTAGATACTACAACGTATTACAAGTAGGTTGTAATAATTACTTTCTGTAACTTGATCAGTATCCAGTGATAGAGCGTAGAGACCAAGGTTTCCTTTTATGTTTAGTGTCTTTAATGTTTTAATGTCTGTAAGTTCATTTTTTGGAAGCTCAGGTAACTGCATGAACTCATGAAAAAATTCTAGAATACTTGATATTTTCCCTTTAATAATTTAAATATGGATACAATTAAGCCTTAGTTAATATAACATGTTTTTTCTTAATATATGTTGCAACATGCTTTAGAGTAAATAAATAAATATATTTCTATTTGGGGATTCCCTTTAAGGACAGGGTAGCCCCATTCCTCCTTACCTCTCATGCCATCATCTCACATAGATCTCTGGTTTGACTCTTGTGCTGCCCTGCTGTGATTATACGTAGCGACCACCTGATTGAAATGAGTAATAGGATTTCTGCTTTTAAAGGAAGGGCACTGAGTTGCCATTTGCTACAAAGATCAGGTACAGAGAAAGAAAAGATTAAACTTTTTTTTATATTTAAGAACAGACTATCTAAAACCAGAGAACAGAGATCATCTTCCAACCACCTCTCATACTGGAGGAAAAGAAGTTTAGGTTTTTTTTCTCTCCCTCTTTTCCATTTCTTGATAGAAAGAAAATCCAGATAGAGTTAGAGAATCTCCTGTAATTTCTGTACAGAAATACTCATGTCTGCTGGCACTTTTCTCAATATGTCACATACCTGAAGTAAATAAATATTTAACTTATTCAAACCTACCATGTGTGGAAATAGAAACCTGAGACAATTATTCTGTTTAACTACATGAACTGATTGTTTTATAGTTAAATCAAACTTCATGTCCTTTTTGGAAAATGCATTATTAGACCAGTAGAAACTGAAAAGCCTGCTTTTCAAGCCGTTCTGATTAATTCAATTAATGTTTTGCCTTGAAAAGCTTGAGCTTGTGAGACACTGCTATGTACGTAAATGTAGCAAAATGCTACACCATTTCATCTGGAGTGTCACAAGATTCAGACCATGAATATGAAAATACACATAGATATGCACACAAATATAGAAGCAGACTGATCGCACAGTAAGAGTATTAGGATGCATGCCACGCGTTCTTTGATAACTGCTGGCACACAGTTTCAGCACATGGTTCCTAAAACCACCTGGTAGGTTGAGTTGAAAAACCTTTTGAAAAATACATCAAAAAGTTGCTATGGCACTGCAGGGGATACTTATGCATAGAATAAAAGAACTAGTGTAGTGTTCTGTTCAGCAGTTCTTCACCCACAAACATTTCTGAATTCTAAGTGTGTTTTGACACTTCTTTGTTAAAACACTACTTAGTATTAGTGCTTAGCATTTTGCTCTAACTCCTGTAAAGTAAAATCAAAGACAAACAGTTAGTATTAGATTTATTTCCTTTTTCTTCTGGATCTTTAAAAATATCTTGTAAAAAGTTTTGGATAAATTCACTAGTTCCTTTCCTGAAAGGCAGTGTGGGTGCCTCTGAAAAGTAGTAATCTTCCACATTCTTTTAATAGAATTCTGAT
>NW_010098675.1:0-31581 GCF_000699245.1 Pterocles gutturalis
AGGAGGAGGAGGACTGGCTTTTTGGCAGGAGAGGAGCCAGAGAGAGCCTGCACGGAGCCCGCGGTGCCGAGAGGTACTGGAAGGCAGCGAGCATCCAGGCACCGAGAAAAGCGAGAGATTCCAGCCGGGAGCTGATGTGAGATGTGACGGGGTGTGACAAGAGGAAAACAGGGAGTGGCCGTGTCTGTGGAGATCCCGGCAAGGACAGGATCGCGGGAGGAGAGAGAAAGAGAGAGGAAGTGTCCTGCTGCGAACTGAAAAGATAATACACAGTTTGCTGTCGAGAGCCAACCAAGGAAACCCAAGTATGTAGAGAGTCCTTTCCAGGCTGCAGCTGTAAGAATCTTTGATGAACAAACGTGAAACCTTCAAAACCAGATTCCTATTCACTTTTGGCAGCGGGAAGAACAAATTAAACTTCTGCACAGATGGTATGTTTCTTCTGGTGACATCAAAGCCCAGAAAAGATGAATAGCCTGAACCTTATCGCTCTGTCTCGAGATCATTCACTATTATAATCCCAGCTTTGCAGGGCACATTTTAGAAGCACGTGATTTACCCAGTCTCACGCTTCAGGAGCGGGAGCCTCCGTCTCTTCCGAGCCTCTTGCTTTAACCGGGAGCCTTCCCCCCTCCATATCTCGCCTCTCCCCGTTACCTCTTCTCCAGCAGGACCACAGGGGGCATGGGAAGTTAGTTAGGTAAACTTGTCCGTGGCTCCTTGTTAGTTATTTTGGTCTGGACAGAACATAGGTCCTGGGACACGGGCACAGAGAGAGATTAGGTGGTTTAAATCTTATGCCTCGGGCCCCTCTCCAAGGAAAAGCTGTTGCTAACTTACAGCTGTCTCGTGCTCTCTGTGGAATGAGAGGGAAGTCCATTCAGTCTGGTGAAAATAAACCCACCATCATAGCTGGCATTCTCGTTGGTAGTCTCAGTGCAGAGGCCAAGGATTTGAGGGCTGTGACACATGAGGCAGCTCACTCCTAAAGAGCTTGATCTGGGTTGAAACGTGTCATCAGAAAAGCATGAGGAGCCTTGTGCTCCCGTTGTCAATACAGTACTTGCCCTCTTCACGCAGACCGGCTTTCTTTTTCTGTCCTGCCAGTCTGGCACATGGCATGGGGAGCCTTTACTGTACATTCACTTTAAAGGGGAAGGACACCCAGTTTCTTCTCACTGAGCTCAAGGACTCAACCATCAATCCTGCAGCTACTGTTTTGCCATCACCATTTGCCCTTCTCTGCTCCTAAATAAAAGGTTGTATCCTACCCTTCCTGCTAGCTGGCAGGCATCCTTTCATCTCCTCTACCTGTTCACCCCAGTTCCTCTTGGGCATGAAGCTGAGTGCCCAGGCGGTACCTGGGTACAGTGACACATAGCTGGTCAGACTCTCAAACACATGAGCAGTGAGAAATGGGCTGTTTCACAGATATCGTTCTGCTAATGGGCTGGAGAAGAGGGAGTCCCTGCAGGGAACTGCACCATGCTGCACTCCAGGGAAAGCCCAGGGTCCTGGGCTGCAGCCATGCTTTTTGGTCTCCTGATGACAGCTGTCAAGGGTCTTGAGAAACTCCCCTTGAGTTTGCCAGCCCTGCAACATCAGCTGTTTGAGCATCCTCTAGCAGATGGACTTCCATGAAGAAAAACACTGCTCTTTTGTGAAGCACTGTTGGCGGGAGTGCCACAAAAGTAGTGCGTGTTTTATTTGTCGCTCTTCACATCACTTAAAATGAAGCTACTAGAGACATTGTGAAGGGGGACGTTAAATAGAGGAATTAAATCTCATCAAAGAATTGTTGGGCTCACTGACTCACCACAGGTGCAGCTCTAAGAATAAAGCCGTTGTCAGGAGCTCTTCCAGGAGCACGGCAGAAATGTAGCTGTGTACATGCTCCACCATTGTCAGCCTTCCCCTCCAGTTCAGGATCAAGAGCAAGCCTAGGGTTGTGCAAGAGGCAAGAAGTGTTGACTCTAATAAGGGTATTTATCATACAAGATGAGAAAGCAGAAGCTTTCATCAGAGTGGCCTGGAGGTTTTCTTCTTTCCTGTTTTATCAGCAGGTCTGAGAGTTTATACAGGCTTCTCCTGAGGTGTGAAATCTCTGTTGAAGTGGGTTTCATAATCTTCCCAGATGAATTCATTTAATATGGTAAACATAAGCACAGCACACAGCAAATAGGCCAGAACAACTGTGAGACGAGAAGGTACAGCGAACGAGACAGACGTGGTGGTGGGAGACACCACCAGCAGAAACCAAAACTAAAGAAAAGCCTTCTAGAGGAGTTGTCACCCATCAAAACTGATTTGCCACCTTACATCACCTCTGTAATAGTCTCACATTTCACAAGCTGTTCCTCATGGGGCCTCATCCAATGGGCACTGCCCCTGTGGGTGACATTAAGGACGTTAATCACCCTGGAGGTGACCTGCTGGCTTTTCCAGTGAAAGAACAATTAAAAAAAAAAAAAAAAAAGGTAAAAAAAAAACTGTCTTCAGTCTCCAAGCGTTCCCAGGTAATTCTGAGTGACCTGATTTGATCTCTTGCCCCTGCATTCACTGCCATAGGTGTTTTCTTGATACCATTTCCACACACTCACTGTGTGTCCTCCTCAGAGCTGAACGTGCTCTGTGCTCATTCTCCAACTTAAAAAAAAAAAAAAAAAAAAAAAGACTGGAAAAATGTAAGCAAGGGGTGCTCCAGCGAGGCGGTGTGGACAGCTCTGCCGACTCTGCAGCACCCGGCTCCTGCACACCTTCCTCTGAAGGCTATGGAAAGGATTTTAAATTATGTGGTGCCAAGAGAAGGGGAGGCCAGCAGCTGGTTTTAGTCCTGGGGTGAGGAAGTTAAAAGAATGAAAGAATTAGAGGCAGCTCTTTCACATAGGTGATTAGTGCAAAGGAATGTCAGATTCTGCAAAGAAAGTTTGCTTATCAAGCTGCAGATTTATTAAATGCGTTCCAGACTTGGATTGCTTCATTCAAGTTTAACAGAGCTGTAACACTTAATATGCCCTTTAGCAATTTAATACTCTCTTGTACAAATCATTGGAAAATTTAAAATAGAAAAATATGTCCAGGCTTAACTGTAAGAAGAAGGGGAACTCTGTACAAAAACAGAGGAGAAAGAATGCATGGGTAAAGCTGAATATTACTGAATATCTTACCACATGTATTATTCTGCTGAGCTATTAGTACGTGCACTCTCATCTGTAGGCTAAAGGAGGAACTAGCAGTAATAACTTACAGAACAACAATTTTCAGCATCAGGGCTTGAGACTGGCGTCACACCATGCCCAGAAATTACTCCTCAGGAAACACGTTTTATACATTTTTTTGCCTTCAGAGAGCACAAACGTGGGTTTCTTATTTAAGGGAATGAAAATCAGTTGTTGGTGCTGCTTATAACAGACAGCGAATATTGCTGTCAAACATCATACAATTGCTTTCACAATAAAAAAGGTTGTAAACATTGAATTGGTACATCATTGAGACGTTAAAGACAATCTTTGCTGGAGACAGAGAGAGGACAAGCCTGTAAAGTGCCTCACTGCTCCATAATTACGTGTGAATATAAACACATCCCCATAAACAGGTTTCTGCATAAATATTTTGGGTCTCATACCCTGTGTAAGAAAGTTCCTTTGAGGCTGTGTGCCCAGGGTGTGCAGGTTTGGACAAGAGGATGTTATTTAATATTGGACATGTGGGAAAGAATGAAAGGGCTTTACTTTGTGGTAGTCAATTAGACTGCTTGACTTTTGTTTTTTTTTAAAGGAGCAAAGGCTCTTAAAGCTGCCTTCCCAACCAATTAGCTGCATTATAAAAGCATACTCCTGGATCTGTAACTGCTCTGCAGAGGGCAAGACCAGAAGAAGCTACGGTCCTCCAAGGAGGCATTCCCAGGGCAGAATCTGAGTGCAGGAAAGAAATAGTTACATACGCGATGAGTGCATCCAGCTCGATCTAGGTACAACTGATACAAAGCTGTACAGAGTATGACTGTGTACTGGCCGCGTCTAATGACGCTGAATCGTTCTGTTGATCGGTGTATTGCTGTTGACCCAGAGTGACTGCCAGCAGCTGGGATGAGTCGGTGACACACACAGATCACAGGGCCTTACAGGGGCTGGGAAGAACCCTTGCTCCCAGGGGACAAACTTACTTGGAACATAAAGGACAGCTGGACTAAAGATTTGCCAAAACTCATGAACTGAGTTAAGCAAGAGCGGGGACCTGGATCTCCTCTCTGCTCCCCTGGTCACACACTAACAGGCCCTGAGCCATTTTTAACAGTTATCGTTGCCTTCTATTGGCAACCTCAGACTAACTCTTTCCATACTATTTCAGGGCTGCAGGACTGGAAATGACCTCCTGAATCACTGATCCCAGTGCCTTCTAATTGGAGGCAACCACATCATATGAGCCTAGTCAGAAATGCCTCAAAGTGAGGGGGGGTGGTGGGACGTGTGGTGATTTCATCCTTCCAAATTCCAGAGGCAACACCCAAGCAGTTGTGGCAGTGATTGTCTCTTGCTCAGACATTACAGGAAGACTATGGTCGCCTGTTAACAAAAGGAATTTTTGCTGAAAGGTGTTCTGTTTTGCTTGTAACTTTCCTGACATGGCTATGGAAAAGCAAGTGAGGTGGGATCTGGGTAGAGCAGCCACTCATCTCTCCCACCATGCTAAGCAGCCATGGCACCGAGTACTAAAAAGCAACTTGCCAGCATCGGAGACCTCAGAGAGCCCTGTTGAAGCAGAAGCAGGTACAATACATGGGATATCAGAAAGATCTGGTGTATGGTAGTGGAGCCTAATTAGGCATGAATTTGTTAGCAACGTCTGCCTTTGAAAGGCACATATTTCATGGCCTCTGGGGTACACAGAATTTATTTCCTGAGCAGGGGGAGAGGACTTTGATTCTCCTTCTCTACCTCCCACTTCGCTACATGGCAGCCTGTGTCCAAGCCTGCAGGAATGACAGGAGGGAGGACTTGGGCAGTCAGCGGTTCTGTCTCTGCAAGGTGCCAATCTTAAAAGTTGGGTTTTTTCTTTCTTTTTAAGTCATCTGATCCACTTAGTGGAAGGGACACCCTGTGGGATCAACTCTCTTTTTTGCTGGGGAGCACACCCTGCAATGCCCTTCTGCTACCAGTCCTTTCAGAGGCTGTGAGCTGGGGAGCAGCATGGAAGCAGCACGATGTGCTTGAGGTGGGGGTGGGTGACCACAAGAAAGAGAGGGGTGAGCAGGATTGCTTGGATTTTGGAGGTAGGATAGAGAAACAATTAAGAGGTATAGGGCTGTCACACCAGCCCCTCTACAAACCATAGAGGCAGCTGGGGGGTCTGGGTCATCTGGATGCTAGTTAAAGAGTGCTGTTGGGCATAGACAACACATGAGGGAGTCTGAATGTGGGCCAGAAGCACGGGGGGGGGGGGAAAAAAAGGATTTTAGAAAGAAGGGAATGGATACTTGCAGCAGATCCTGGCTAGAAAGCCAGAGCTCCTAGCAAGTGTCAGACTAACCTGAGCATGGCAAGGCCCAACAACATCTTCCAGCATGGCACAGCAAAAGCAAGCGGCAGCAACTGTGCCTTCCACAGCAACAACCCTCTTGTGCTGGTGTCCAAAGAAGCTCCCAAAGTATAATGGCAAACAGCTATGTGTTAAAGAACAAAAGCCCCTTAAATATCAAATAGTGTTTTAACTTGCTCCAAAATGCAGGGATGAAACTGAGTTTCATGTCACCACTGAATTGTGACAAGCTGCCAACAAAACCTGCTTTGGAGAAGCTGGTGTGGTTTCCACAGATATCCAAAAGCTACATGGAATTATCTGCAGCAACAAAGTGAGGGTAACGAGCAAAAGAGGTTCTGTTGTCAGGAGCAGGACAGGGGAATCACGTAGCTCAGATGTACTGAGGCAGATGATCCAAATAGCTCAGGCGTTTCTTTAAGTCTTGTCTTTGACAAGTACCTCTCAGAAGAAGTTATTAAAGCTGCTTTCTCAGGAAGAAGGAGGCAGATTATTCATATGCATTGTGTGCATACACTCATTCACGTAGCATTAATAAGCTGCTACTATGACTGTAACTCAAGTACGGCATATTTCACTTACATGTACATTTTTAAATTTAAAAGTAACACTCTTGCAAGTCCTGCTATTTAGGGTGCTATAAATTAGTGTAGGCTAGGAGTCAGGATTTGGGATTTGGGTTGGAAAGAAGTAGTGTTGACTCTTGCAAGAAAATAGTGCAGTCCTGCACTTAAAGGCTCAAGAGGTCAGTCATCCACACCAAGTTGGACCTAAGTGATCAGTACAGAGAAATTCAGCACATTCCCAAGCAGTTAAAGCTGTCTTTCACCGTGAGGAGCTGCAGTGTCCAGGGGATGTGCTTGGGGATGCTCCATGCATCACAGTGTGCCCACGGGCAGCCAACATGTTCTGAGCTTTCCTCTGTTTTTGTAAGATGCTGGCATACCTGTGAGTGTTAAGGTCAGAGGGAACTTTTAAAGCCACCAAAAAATACACAGAAGGCTTCATCCATTTCTGCTGGAGGTTTATCTGGTTGTTTCTACATGTGGTTGTGTGAAATTTCTTGGCAAAGTTCAGCTTCTAGGAAGGATATTATAGAACAGAGATTGTGCTGCATCAGCACTGTGTGAAGAGATATTAAAAATAGACATAAATAGGAATGGAAGGTGTTGGTAGCATCAGTCTTTAAGTCAATTGCATGTGGTTTCCATAAAGTCCTTTCCTTATGAAGATCAGTGTTAAGAAAATACGATGACTTCTGCACCTACTCTGGAAACAAAGAGGTCATTGTGCAGGACCTGAGGAAGAGACCTCCTCAGCTGAAAATGATGCAGCATGCTGGTGGCTCCCATGGCTCTCCCCTGTGCCCTCAGCCTGCTGCTGTCCCTGGCACAGGAGCAGTAGTGGAGCAGCATTGCCTCTCACCTCAGCACTTCTCCACTTGCACCTACTCTTACAGTGTGATTCCAGAAGCAGAAGGGTAAAATTCTGGCTTCACTGAAGGGATCCCATAATCTCCCCTTCAGAGAAGGCAGGATTTTTGCCTAGTTAGAAGGAAGACACAGAGTCTTTCCTTGCACCAGGCTTCACACTCCAGCTAATTCCTGAAGCTCCACACTCCAGGAGCCAGGACATCATCTCCTGCTGATCTTCCTTACCTTGAAACAATTTCTCCCAAAGCTCCCATGACAAAAGACATGGTGTGACCACAGGCTTGGATGGGGGTGATAAGGAGGAATTAAAGAGAAAAATTTTCATTTCAAAACCCATTTGACATGTGCCTAGCCGGGGTGGTGGTGGCTGGCAGTGGAGTGACAAAGCTGTTCAATGCCTGTGGCGGGTCAGTTCCTAAAACCCATAAGGTGCTGTGGTGAATGGCCAGTTTTTCCTGGTAGTTGTTGTTGCTACATAGGCAAATTGAAGCTACCTCTGCAGCTCAGAACATCAGTAGTAATTGCAGGCTGACAGACCCAGATGTCTCTCTCAGGCTCCAGGTTCACAAGCACGTCTCTCTAGAACGAGCAGCAGGTTTGGGGCACTGCAGGTTTCTCCCTCCTCCCTGTGTCTTTCCTGGACAAACAGTCTGCTAGCGCTGGAACAAGAGGAGCTTTTACCCGTCCCTGGGAAACTCTGGTCAGGTGATGGCACTTCACCAGGCTCTGGTAAGGCCAGCCAAGGTAAAGGTGGATTACAGGGGTCCAGCCTCCAGCATGTTAGAGGGAGACTTCCCAAATCTTTAACAGGGAATTCTTCACTACTGTAAGGAAAACATTGAGCCGGTATCTCCAAGAAAATACTGTCAGTCCAGGCAGATCTTCACTGTCACAATGGGTCTATTGCAGCTGTGGAAAAAGGTTCCCCCATCCAAATCAGAGATTCACTAAGGCTGCCCACTCGGAGAATCCTGTTAGACATATCAAAAGGTGACCATGGACTGCCAGCTTCCAAATGAATGGTTCCATTTATTACAGTATTTGAAATGTGAGAGCTTGAGATAATGACTCAAGGATTGCTCATGAAGACAGGATGCAACCTCTCTAAAAAGCCTCTTTTTGCTCTTTCTCTGGTAAGATAGCTAATAAACATCTTCTGGAATGGCACTCTGGTGCACATTGCCAGAGTTCAATTTGAGCATTTGTTCTTCTGAGGCAAAGATGTTGAGTGATGAAAACCAAATTGCCAGTGTCAGCTGGGTAAAACCAGTTAATATTCTGTAGCCTAGAATAAGGTTCCCATACCTACATTCCTCCTAGGTGCAGTCCACCTAAGCATTTGAAACATCCGTTGAATGAACACTTTGGGGTTTGGAGGTCAGCAGTGGTTCAAACAGACACTTGCAGAACAAGCTCTTTCACTGGGGAAAATGAGATATAAACCAGCACTTTTTCCTGGGGCACAAAAGAGAGAAGGTAACTCAAGAGCTTGAACAGTCTGTTAAAATACATGTTAAGTGGTTCAGTGGCCAGGGCTCAGCAGACCTAGCAAGTGAGCTCCCAAGCACAGAACCTCTACAACTTAAAGCAACATAATGTCTTCAGCTATTGCACTGTGCACCTCACAGAGGCAACAGTAGTACCACCACTGCGACACAGAAATAGCTAGTGACAGTATAACTGATCTTGAACAGTAGGTTAGTCACAGTTAAGTCTTTGGGGAGTTTTTTTAACATTCTAAGCCTAAGCATAATATAAGGGTGGTTCTTCAGTTTAGTGTTTTATATAACTAATGCTGTTTTATTAGCAGTGTGTGGATGCAGGGACATGTGACTGCATGAATGTATCCACTGTACATAAAGGTTTGACCTGGACAGTCTGTATTTCAAAGTTGCTTTGGGTTAGACTGCATCCCCTGGCTGGATATGAGATGCTGTGCTCATGCCTTTGTCTCTAGGAATGTGAAACTTTTCCATTGAGGTGCTGCATGTCAGTACTTCCCCATGATAGCTCAAGAGAAAGTTCCAGGTGGCACTGACAGAGTCATCAGTAGGTGCAAATGCAAAGCAGATGGAGGCTCTGTTGGCATCTTGATCCACTGATCTCCACCCTTGCCCCTCAGACTAGAATGCTCCCCAGCCTCCTGAGTAGAGTGCAGGCAAATCCACTTGGATTGTTGGACTGTGCCGTGCATTGTTCAAAAGCCTTTCACATCTGCTTGTGACAAAAAAGCTATGTGAGACAGGTGGCAAAAAAATGGAGAGGAGCAAAGAATTACACTTGCAAGGTCTGCTGTTGTAGCTCAGAGGTGGCAGTGGTACTAACAGGACTCGAGAGCTGCTTCTCTTTGTAAAGAGTTGTTTTCTGGGAGTCTTTGATAGGATGTTCAGATCCATCACAAACCATCCAAATGGATCTGTTTGCTACTAGAAATTCTTCAAGGAAGATGGGAGGAAGGTTAAGGAGGATGAAGATGGCAGATTGCTGACCTGTTGCCTTGGTCCAGTGTCTGCCGAAAATGAAAGCATCTCTCTTCTGAATGCCAGAACATTACAGCCAGTGAAAAGGTAACTGCTGAGGTGAGGACCAACACTAGAAGCTTACAGAGCAACTGGGACCCAGAGGAAGGAGCTAAGGCTGCTGGGACACCTTCCTGTTTGTGACCATCCCTTTGAATAAGGAGCCTCTGGCCTGGCAGCTGAAGGAAGGTGGAGACTCATTCATACCAGGGTCTGAGAGACCTCCATGCAGCTCCATGCAATCCTTGGAGTTACAGACCATTGACATCTGTGTCAGCAGGAGCAGAGCCAGTCCCATGCTTCGTTATACTAAAATCTTGAGGAGAGGAGATCCACAGCAGACAGGCTCAAGGGAATCAATGTAGGTCAGGTAGGTCAGTGGATTTTTCCACAGGAAAGAGGCTTTTATGTGGGTCCTTCCCAAAAACCCTAAGAAAGCTGAAGCAGCTGGGTGAAATGGGTATCTTGGTCAGAGAACAAATGACAGCTTTTAGCCTGTGAATTTGACAACCCAAGCTGATGTGAGGTACTACAAAAGGCATATGTCAGCTTTAACTATTGCAGGGTTAGCAGGCTGAAACCCTGCCTACCATCTGCCTATTTGCACTCCCAGTTCCCTTGCACAGCACAGCAGCAAGGGCAGGGCCATGTTTCTGACCAAGTGGAGTGAAAACAACAGATCATTTGACCTGTAGTATAGAGATGCTGGTTCCAGTGAGCTCCCTCACTGCTCTGTAAATTAGTTTTGAACTCGCACGAGGCTTGATAAGTGACACAGAAGTGACATGGAGAGTTGAAGCATGATTCAAAACCAAAGGGAAATACACACCATACGTACCCCTCCCTGCAGAGCTTGCCTGGCTTTTATCCCTATCCCATCACTGCTAGAGCTACTCTGAGTGCTGCCTCCCTCTTCTTTTGGATGATTAAACCCTGACTGTGCTCGGGAGAGGCGAGGGTGGTTCAAACCATAAATAAAGATGCGAGTCTAAAGGTCAAGCAAGCCAAACTGATGTTTCAGCACCTAGGTCATACTGGGCTGTACACTCAGTTGGACTTTGCATCTGCTGGATATTTATAAAAAATTACCTCAATTAGTCCATCTAACTCCTTTCTCACTTCCTAGGGTACAACACTGGAAGATGTTAACTCCAGTGTTGCTGCTGTATTAACAATATTTCATTTACTCTCCTTAGCCTTTGTTCACATACACACCCCAGGGAGACAGATCAGTCTTGTTAGCCCTGTTTTGTAGCTGGGCTTTAGAGTCAAGGTGGGGTGCCTGGCTCAGATAGGAGGTCAGTGAGAGGGCGACCAGGTAAGAATTAACGCCCCAATCCATGTTCTCCAACTTATCAGAGGTTACTGGGACCATTGTGGAAGGTGGCAACAAGGTTATGATGGGCAAACTTGCAACCAGAGGAAATATTTTTGTTTCCTTAATGCATAGTCAGTCCCCCAATGATCACTGGAAGCAGGAGGGGATAAATGCAGATGGAGAAACCAAAGTATCTGCAATTTTGTGCTGAAGCAAGTTTGGAGCTTTGTGGTTTATTTTTAAGGGTAGGCATTACAGTCACTGAGTTGAGCACAAAGTACCTCTAGGTTTGAATCTGTCCTGTAGGATTAGAGTCACTAGATTTGGAGCCAACCAGCCTGTTATTTGGGGAGGGTGAGGAGGTGGCTGTCTCTGAACTGCCCACCCAGCCTTGCCAACACTTCAGTGACCTTTCTCTCGAAAAGGAAAGCTGGAGTCCAGTGGGAGCGCAACTATCGCTTTAGAAAGGAAAGAAGCAGAGGCAGCTTCTGATTTTGGCAGTGTGAGCCCACCTGTCTCAGGGATGCAGCAGCCTCAGACCTCACACTGATGAGACTGAGCCTGGAATGTGGTTTTCCCTTCTCAGTGAAACCAAATTTGGTCTGTATCAATAAGTATCTAAGGAGATGCATATGTACATATGTCTTTAATTGCTGGAGAGCTATGGCCTAAAATGCCAACGTGCTCAAGCACCCTGCTCCCTTAATCGTTTAAAGTGCTGTGCATGCTGCTTGGATACCTCCTAACACTGTTTGCTAGATCAGATATCAAACATGAATGTTAAACTTTGAAAGCGGGGCAGCGGTATGCCTTGGTAATTGCCCTTCTCTCTGAATAATGGAAGCCCGCTGGACAGGACAGTAATTTATTAGCATTACCTCTCCTGCCTTCCCCCTTCTTCATGTGCCATCCCAAGCAATTCAATCAGGAATTTTTTATTGTTATGTTTTATCGTGGTGTACTTACCCTAGAGGACTAACAAATTTATGCCTCTAGAAAACTTGTATTCTCATAGTTGTTGCTAGAATCCAAAATATTTCTCTACCATTGTTGTGTGAACATTTTTCTCATTCTCAGAGCCACAGTGGTTTGTATTGCTGTTCTGCCTCCTATGCCCTTTACTTCCATCAATAAGAAGAAATTGCTGGAAGTTAGAAGCCGTCCCAGGGCTGGGATCCCTGTGAGCTCTTCACTGCCGTGATGGTTAGGGCATCTCGGATGTGCCAGCAAAGCCAGGTCTGACAGAGTGGGGTTTGGACTGGAGCCCCCTGCAGAAGCTAACCAAATTGCAGGAGCTGCTACAACAGAGGGCTGCTTCCTACCCCACAGACACCACTGCTTGCTTTTCACTTTAGACAGGCTAGGAATTTCGCCATATTTCATCTGCTCATTGGCTTTACGTTTGCTGAGTTGTTAAATCAGCATCAGGAAAAAAATCTCACTGTGCGCAACGGTTGAAAGCCAACTTCTAACGTCCAGTGAAGCTCTTCCCTCCATTGCTCCAGGGACTCTGTTTGCCTGCCAGCACCATGTTTAACTCAGAAAAACCCAATTAGCAGAGGAGACGGACTGATACCAGCCCATGGCCATCTGCAGCTGATCTCTCTGCTGAGCAGGTGGAGGTGTGTGTCCCTCCCAGCATGGGTGGTACACTCTTTTCTCACTCATGCTCCAGTGTCTGCAACGTCTCACCTCTGGAGCCCGTGGCTGCACGTGCCCTGCTCTATCTGCCCAACCTACGCCACTGCCACTGCATGCTGCTGATTGATGCTCCAGACCAGCAGGCATTTGCCACCTCCTCAAAGCCATTATCTCTGAATCTGGAAATAATAGCCCAGCAGGATTTCTTGGACATGGCTGCAAGACTGAGCGACAGATCTTCTAAGAATCATGAAAATTGCTGCTCTTTGTAAGAGGGCAAATTTAGCCCCTTCTGTGCTGCCAGTGGGACTTAAAAGGCCTCATTCACACAACTGACACTCTTCTCAAGAGAGTGCAATAAAACCTCCCAAACTGGAATGGAAGCAATTGATATTTGCCAAGTTCATTTGTAAATGATGGGGTTTTTGTAGTGAGCCAAATAAGCCACTGGAGCAAGCTATCCAAAGAAAGTTGTCAGAAATAGCTGACTCCTGATGGAGCAGGTCAAAACTAACCGTCTCTTTCAAATTCAAATCCTATGAAGTTATGGTGAAACATGGGGAAACATTCAAATAACTCTTCTTTCACTGCAAACAAGAGACAAAAAATACACAAAGATGCACAACTACAGTCAGTCTTACTGTTAGTGTATGCCAGTTCAGTCTCACGTCTCCTTAAAGCTTTCTCCTTGTTGATCCCAGGATGGACATCATGACTGCACTGATCTTGAAAAGAGATCTTTTAGGGTTTGTTTTCTTCCGCAAGGTGGAAGTAAACTAATCTGATACTGGAAGCGGTCATGTTCCCTCCCTTTACAGGCAGCCTAGATGTAGCCATGTGCCCCTCAGCTTGTTTCTTCTTTCCATGCTTGTCTTGGCCAGCAATTGTTTACACACATCTAAGGGAATGGCCAAATTAAAACATCGAGCAAAGGCGTGCCTAGGTTCCTGCCCTCTTTCTCCTTCCCTATTCAATGGGCCAAATTCTGCCCAAAATGCAGCATGGAGAGGTCTCCTCACTGGGGTCTTGCTAGGACCACACTGTGCCTGGGGTCTAGCTCAGAAAGCAGGCTGACATGAAATGAGGAGAGAGTGGTTGTTCCCATACCAGCTTTGCTTCGGGATGCGATTGAGAGGTTTATGTTGAGAAAAACTTATCAACACAGGTTGGAAACATTGATGGCACCAGTCTTTCCAGTGTCATTTATGCTTACTGCGCCTTCATAAATATTTTTCAAAAGCAGCCTGTGTCAATGGAAAATAGCTTCTGTGTCTGAGGAGGCCTGATCTCAATTGTGTTAATAGAGCTAGGCATTCAGTCCGGTTACTTGTCCAGAACAACGCAGCAGAAAATATGGTATCATGTCGAAAAGCCATTTCCTGGTAACGTGGCATCTTCTTTGGCAAAAGCTTCTTAAAACAAACAAACAAAAAAGGCACAATAGATAAATTTCTCAATTCCTGGCTTGTTTTAGACCCTATCTGCCAGGCAGCAAGCACTGTTGGTCATAGAGTAAGTGACTTTCCCTTCCTTCCTTATTCCTGCTCTGAGGTCCTGCACATACTCTATGACTGTTTACGGATACAGCTCTGTGATTACTTTGGAAGTGCAAAATACTTGGCATAAGAGGTTGTGACAGAGTTTCCCTGGCTCCGACAAGTCTCCTCAGTGCCTTCAGTCTTGGCTAGCCCAAAACAAAATCTTTGCTTCAAAATACCATTCAGTTTTTCAGCAATAAAACAGCCATCTCAGGCAGCACTCTCTGGTGCCATCTGACCATCCAACCTGCTGCCTTCAGGATTTAGGAAGGAGGCTAGGGAAGAATTCAAATGCACATCTGAAATTGGCATTTCAGAGGGATTCCTGGCTTTGATTCTTCCTTTGTGAAGTCCTGTTAACCAGCCAGGGCGTGAGTGTCTGAGTGGTCTTGCCTGGCCCTTTCAGTGTGAACCATTAATCAGTGTGTGGGATATAGGCTGCTCCTTTGGAGGTCACCCTGTGCTAAGATTTAAGGTTATTTGGGTTTTTTGGGTTTGCTACAGGCTCTTTACTTTCAGCTACCTCATACCTGAAACACACATTTTGTACTGCCTCCCTTCCCCTTTCTGTTACCTACCCACTCTTGAATCCTCAATTCAGTGAAACCTGCATCAGACAACTCAAGCTTATGCTTGCTCCTGAGCTGGGGACTGCTTGGGACTTTTGCAAGAGCTCCATACAACGTGTACCTGGTGTTGATGAATGAAGAGTTTTGTATTGGAACATTAATTGCCAAGGGGCCTGGTGCAGAACAGGAAATACAAGTCATTTTCTTACATAAACTTTTTCAGTTTGGGTTGGCTGAAACCTGGATACCAATTCTCTATGGGTTGGGATCCCTTAGGTTTATTTATCCAGTTATGTTCCTGTTTTCAAATCTAACAACTCCCTGTCATCACTGTGGTAGAAAAAAATATTGATACATAAGGTACAGGAGACAATTTTATGTTCAGTTTCAACAGAAACTAAGAAAACTATTGAGGCAGAGGCATCGCAGCTCTATCTAGTTGTACAAAAAAAAAAAAAAAAAAAAAAAAAAAGAACATCTGTCATTTCTTGCCATCAAACAGCATTTTAAATTTCTTCTGCTTTCCAGAACAGGGACTTAAAACTCAGACACGAGTAAACAGCAACTTTTTATGTTAAGATTATTTTGTTACAGGAAAAACAAAACCAAAAACCCTACACATAAGGAAATCGAGGGGGAATTATAATCAGAATACTGCGTCCCACATGGTGTCTAATTGCACCAGTTTCAGAGACTTGTACACTGAAGAAATACTGTCAACACTGAAAATACTCTAAGCAATACTGCTTTGAGTTTTTAATAACAGGGAGTGTCAAATAAACAGGGCTGAGGGTAAATACAAGTATTTGTTAATTATGTCTCATTAAACCGAAAAGAGGCAGGGGCATTCCAGAGATCAAAATAAAATATACTGCTTAGTACAGTGGAAATAGATGAGGGCTGGGAAGAGTGTCCATGAAGTAAGTTCACTGATTTGTCTACCTCTCAGACAGCCTTATTCTGTCTGCCTCTGTCCCTCCTCCCATTTTGCTCTTGTTTCCAGCACAAGGCCACAGATGGAGACTTTGGGAGGGCTGGGGAGGAGCAGATTTGACTTAATTGCTTTATTTTAAAAAAAATTCTGAAGAGGTAAGATTCCTTTGCAAGATAATCCTTGTCTGAAAAAAATTTCTAACAAAAGGGTATTGTACCCACAGAGGTAAATCTTTTGGTTTTCTTTATAGTAGATAATCAGTCACTGGACTGAAATTTGATAGTAGCCTGCCTGTAGCAGCTTGACAGGCAGTAGGGGCAAGTGGAAGACACTACTAATGAGTCGTAGACATATGTTCATAAAAACAGCTTCCTGGAACTGACAGGAGCTGGGAGAAAAAAAGTAGGTAGAAGATGAATTGTGATTAACTGAGAGATAAATGTATTCCACAGTCATCTAAAACTGATTTAGTAATTTGCTAAAACTGAAGAAAGAAAGAAAGCTTGAGTTAAAAAGAAGTAAGCTAGGACCAAAAGCTGATCTAAAGTGATCCAGTTGCAACGCTCACCCTCCTTCAAGTTTTCAAAACTTACGTAGTGAAATTCAGAGCACATCACAAAAAAGCCCAAATTCCCTACTGAAGGAGATATAGATTCTTCTAGACAATGACCCAGATCCCAAAAACTTCAGACCATATGAATATTTTAGTGTCTCTCAGAAAATTGTCTCCAGTCATCAGAAGCAATATTCAAGTAAAATAACTATGCATTAAAAAGAGAGAGAGAAAAATCAGGAGTTTTAGTAACATGGAAGATGAAAAAAGCAGCTGAAGACAGGTAAGAATGGGGCAGCCATATTTGTGTCATAAGAAACAGCATGACTACTTTGACTCAAGGAATACTACAAGAGGGAGATGACCCCTTGATAAATAAAGACA
The DNA here is from genome assembly GCF_000699245.1 of Pterocles gutturalis. Classification (NCBI taxonomy): domain Eukaryota; kingdom Metazoa; phylum Chordata; class Aves; order Pterocliformes; family Pteroclidae; genus Pterocles; species Pterocles gutturalis. The sequence continues at coordinate 16,428 of NW_010098675.1, forward strand.
ATAAAATGATCAGTAGTCATCTAGAAAAGACAGACTTATTCTGTTCTTATCTGTATTTGGAAGACAAAAACTAATGTGCATAAATGCCTTCTTTCCACTCATAAAAGAGGACTACATTAAACCACACTGACTCAGAATGAGTATTTTGAAATTCAGCAGACCTAGAAAACTTGCAGTCAGGAGACCTACAGAGATGATGGAGAAGATCCTGGCCTAGAAATACTTATTTTTAGTGAATCTTGAAACACAGAAGGACACTAGAACAATGCATAGTGTTCAGCCAACATCACAGTAGGTCACCAGCGCACTTGACAGCACTGCAGCTTAGTTTACCTGACAAGGGATCCTAGGGAACAAAAAAAATGAATTTTTAATAAAATTAGATGGGAACACAGTCACTAGAAATCTACAGTGTTTTACAACATAGCATTCTTATAAGAAACCAGTGATATACAATGGCTGTGTGATTTCTTCCAAAGGGATTGACATAGGGCTTGATGCCACTCCAAAGAGCTCATTAGCTGGTTCCCTTCAGATGTTCATCAGCATGCAGCAAGTTATTCAATGCAGCTTAGATATGATCAGACTGAACCAACAGGCAGTTGGATTGTAGTTTGACTACAGCATCTCAGTCATCAGCTGTGGGTCACAGGTAAGACTGAGGCAGAATTGATTTTGCCACATTGGCAAGGAACTGTTAAGGTGAGAGATGCATGACTGATCTCTGCTGTAAAAAGAGGTGAAAACCTCACAAAGGTCCTTGATTATTTGACCTTTTGAAGCCAAGTCAGACCATCAGTGTGACTTCAAGCACATGAGCAAGAGACACCAGCAAAGCACTTAAGGGAGTGAAACCTCATTAGGGACTAGAATCCAGGTCAGCTTCTGATAGCAACTGAAAAAGATCTCCTCAGAATAAGAAACAAAATTCTACTACCCCAATCCAGTTTGAGCAGGGAATGTGCTTTTATCCCTGTGCACAGTATTAGAGAGATTGTTTCAGTGCCCACAGTTTTAGAAGGTTGTTGTAATATTGGAGTGGGTGCAGAAAACAGCCACAAAAATTATGCAAGGTCTAGAGAAAAAGGCCATAGCAAAGGCTTGGAGAACTCAGTCTGCTGAACTTAATAAAGACTTGTAAAAAATGAGAGATGACTCTATTACAGAAGATGTTTCCCTCCTGGGGAAAAATGTCATAGACTAAAGAGCTCTTAATCTAGCAGAGATATGTGCAACAAAAGCCAATAACTGAAAGCGGAAGCCTGGCAAATTCGAATGAGAAAATAATCAGAAATGTTTAACAATGAGAGTAAGTACTAAAACAAATTGCCAAAGAAAGTGGTCAGTTCTTCATGTCAAGCTATCATCACATGAAAGCTCCAGGCCATTCTAAATGACAAGCTTCTGTTAGACAAGCCATTGGGCTTCTTATGAGAATGACTGTCCAAAACCTAATGGCCTGTCCCAAGGCCTGAAACTTAGCTGGCTTGGGGAGGCTCAGACCAGATGAGTTATTGATCTTTCTAGCCTTCATTTTGTGGGTCTAAGAGAGTGGTATAGGTTAGTTTCAATTTTTAAATTCTTATCTACCAGCCTTATTTGTCATCTCTCTTGTAAACAAAGACTTCCTGCAGCTTTTGCCTGTCTGGATTCTACGGGCGGGAGACAAACTGTCTCTTCATCTCTGGAGATGCAAACCCCCTGCATAATGAATCTCTCCTTGTAGCTAAGTACCCTGCAGTAGCAGGGGCTTTTCTTTCTTAGACTTTTCAATTTTTCCTGGAAAAAGGGCAGCTTCTCTCTATCCATCTCTCTCTTTCTCTCTTTCTCCATCTCAAGCCACAATTGCCAATTATCCTGGAAAATATTTTTGCTTCTGGAACAGATTATGATCCCTGCTCGGTGCAGATCTTCTGTAGTGTATTTTTCTGGGTGGTTTTCAGGGCCTCTCGGGGCCCACTGCTTCCCGTGGTCTGGCAAAATCCCTGACCACCACTTGGGACTTTTGTTTATTTTAACATTTATAGTGCAAAAAAACCTGAAACCAATCGATGCCAACCATTGGTACAAAACAAAAAATTAATATAGACCAAACACATTTCTAGCTACTAAAGAAAGATGTAGAATAAAGGCCTCACCCAGTGTCAAATTAAATAAAGGCCAGAGTTAAAAGTTTTGTCTTGCGACACATTCTACAACTGCCCAAACTGCGTGGGAAGAAGCAATAAACACTGGAGCCAAGGACTTGGGGGGACGAGTCCTCCTGCCTGGTCCCAGCAGCTCAGGCCCCAAGATAGACAGCAGGACCATTCTGGTTCTTTTCAACTATTGTAAAAAATTAACAGCCCCAAGGCAGCTACCAGCTCCTGTGGGAGAGGACAGGGCTGACAAGGCACTCAGCTCTAGGAAAACTGGTGTCTTAAATAAGCACACATGGGACAGGCCTCAAAGGAGCACTTGCTCTCACCTCAGGCCCTACTCTTGTGACACTCCAGTTTTTTACTTCTTTTCCTTCTCTGTGCAGGAGGTGGGCTGTGGGACTGACTTACTCCATGGTCTTTACTTTGATCTTTGCACCTCTCTCCACAGTCTTCCCAGTTTGGGGGATTTCTCTGCTCTGTTCAAAACAGGAGGTGAAGAAATTGTCACTAAGGCATCTGGGAGCTGTCTTACACTTCATTGTGGCATGCAAGCTCAGGGTGAAAATGGCGATCTGCCTCAATACCCTTTCCTGGGTCTCTGGTATTGCTGCCCGCCCCAGTAGGGCTCCTGGGTTTCCAGCCCTTGGTTCCTTGGCTCATGCAGTGCAAAGCCATTGTTTTTTGTGCTGGAGCTATGTGGTTTCTGTGTCAGAATAATAAGTAAACCATGAAAAAAAATTAACATTTTTTGTGTAGACTTATGCAACTTTTTCCATGAAGACCCTCAAAAATGGCAAAAGTCTTGCCTTGTCATTGACCATAGGGAAGTGTATGGTACATGTATGTCTTCTGGAAGGAGCAAAAGTCTGTCCAGAAAGAATTTGCAGACCAGAGATGTTCTGAAGGACATCAGGTTTACAACTCCCACCAAAAGACCTCTGCAAAGGCCTAGCTAAGCAGATAGATCCAAAAACTGCTTTCCAGGCAAACTTCAGTCTATGAGCACAGCTGCTACTGCTCTTGAGCAGTCACAAAGCATGGCTACAAGGTTGGTTAGGTTGGGGAAAAAGTCCTACAAAAAGACCAAGCATCCCCTAGGTCCCAGCGTGGCACCACTTTTTTCCAGGAGTGGTTATCTTTTCCATCCTGGGGCAAGAACAGTGGTCATCACCAGCCATGTGTGCATCCTCTGGGGCCTGCTGCCTTCAGCACTGCCTCTTACCTGCGGCCCCAGCAATGCTCCCTGTGCTCCCTACAAGGTAACAGTATTGTACATGAGATCCCAGACCCTTTATAAAGTGCTTTCAGCCTTAGCATGTGTATCAGCACTTTGTAAAACACATGGGGATGGAAACACACATGCCAAATTCTTGGAGCAGTGAGACTGATCAGTGGTTCAGGGTTTGTCCTGAGGAAATGCTTGCTTTTATAAAACAGTGAGCTGCTGTCACTCACGTTTGAGCAGCCTTCCATTGCTCAGGAGCTCAGATATATCCTATGAAATCTGCACAGACCGCCATGTGTTTTTCAGGCTGGTGGGTGGACATATGGACACTACAGAGACTAGCTATACAGATGCTCGACAATTAAGCCGTTAGTGGGCTCCTACACACTTGTAAGGTACAGAGGGCTCATGGAGTGCCTGCCAAGTTCCTCAAGTAGTAAGAGTTCATGACACTCTTGAGATATCTGCCAGATGCTGACACACTGTTCTGAAGTTCCTATTTCAGGACATAATTTTAAAAATACTTCTAGCTCAGGATTTAGATGCCAAAAAGCATTTGTGTATGAATTGTAATGTAAACCATAAACCCAACAGGAAACATCAGAGCCTTTTCCTTTTGTAGATACAATGTGACTAAGGAGCATTAGGAAAATGCAAGAAAACAAATACATTTTAGTGTCCCATATGTGCAAAATGAAACAATCAATTAACATATATCTGTCAAAGAAAATATTTTTACCTTCTAGCAATGCCCACACATCCCAAATTGTATATTGATTGCAACATTTATGAATAGTGCATGGTGGGGAAATGGTGAACACTCTGCTAAGTACTGAGTTTGGCTGACAAGGAGGCACCACAGTTTTAATAATGGAATCAGCAATTCAGCCCAGCCTGAATTTACCCATGTTTCTGGAGCTCACACTGGGAATACTCAGTGGCCTAGCAGAAGCTTTGACATAGTCGCTTTCATATCATCAACTGGCTGGCATAATCACCCTCATAGTACTAATATAATTCTTATCCTTTCATAGACGCCAAAATTAATTGCAGTAGAAAAGCAGTCCCAAGAAGAGATACTTGTCCACTTTGCCTAATATAAGATCTACATTTGTAGATCTAAGTTCAATAAGTGAGTGCATGCGTACATTGTATGTATGTGTTTTCAGCACATTGGGCCTTTGTAGCTGACTTTTTTTTCTTGATTAAGATTCAGGTGGGTATGAGGAAGTCTTAAAGCTAAAAAGATGCTCACTCTCTTTTTCCCACTATGTTTTTACAGGGGAAATGAAAAGACAACAACAGCATGAGCGAAAGAATGCAACTTCCACCCCTGCGGCGAGCCATCCTCGGTGCCTGTTTTTAGCCTAGCCACAGCAGCCTCTGGGCCAGAATAAAGTACATATTTGTTGTTTCTGGGATATTGTCATAGATTCTTTGTAATGGCTAAATAGATTCAAATATCCCATACCACCATTTTGAGCCACCCCCTATCTTCTTTATCAGGTTTGTATATGTCAGACCCCTGAGTGCACTAATAAGCCTTAATGGCCTTGATCAGCCTCAGCTTGGGCTCCCACCCACACCCCTGGGCTCAGAAGCCCTATTTCAGCTCAGCCCAGGTTTGTCAGTCCCTGGCTGAGCTGTATTGGAGGAGTGGTGCTCTTCAGCTTGTCCATGTCTATGTTTACACCTGTGTTTCACCATGGTCCTTGTTGATCCAGATCTCAAGACTGACATTGTGGCTAGACCTCAGCCCAGCTTTCTTGTTGTGGACCTTCCCAGCCATTGCTTGGCATGATCTGTGGACTAAATTTCCCAGCTTGACCTCAGACCACAACCATGGTATTGTCTTATGAACTGGACTCTTGGCTGGTTCTGGCCATCATTTCCAGGTTTGTCTTGCTCATCTCATCTTATTCAGATACTGTGGGTGGGCTTTGGTTGGGGAGGCTGGGTCCTGCTGGCCCTAGGTTCCCATCACTTCCCAGCTCACCTTGCTTTAGGCAGCATTTGGCCTGTGTGGTGCCACAACAGTAGGACCTGCATTTAGGTTTATAGGAGTATAAAAATGGACAAGAGTGTCTGAACAAGAGTCTCCCAGTGAAGTATCCTTGTCGCACAGTAGCTGCTAGGCAATGCTTAAAGAAGCGGGTAAGTGGCCTACACAGCCAAATTTCATCAGCTGGTGTCTGAGGAACTTCCTGAGCCGGAGGTGATGCCTTTATGCTAAAGCTCAAAGTCCAGGCACGCCAGTCCGTGCCACTGATGACCCTTATGGTCAGCCTGTGGGCTGGTGACCAGCTCTGCCAGGAGTCCTTGGGCTTTGAATCCTTTCTACTGAAAGCTTTGGACCTCATGACAGTAATCTTCAGACTTGTGTAGCTTGTTAGTATACTCCACACTGACCCATAAGAGGCATAAATAGGGAGCTCTGGTTTCCCATGTATCTGCATCCCCTACCTCCTATGGTCTTCACTAAAATAACTCCATCTTCCTCTTGATCTCTAAAGGCTTCCTCATAACAATATCCCCAGGCTTTTCCCATGTCCCCAGAATGATTCCTTTTCTGGTTCCCTTAAGCCTCTCCTTCATCCCATATCCTCAGCATTTTCCCTTACAGTGATAACTCCACTTCACCCTGCTCCTCAACTCAAATATGCCTCATATTTTCACTATCATCTCCCATTTTTGCCTGTTATGTGAGCAAGAGGCTGTGTGTGCAAGGACAAGGTTTGATCTGCATGCCCACCCAAGCCACAGATAATGGCCGGTTTCTGCTTGCCTTTCCCTCAGAAGGGCACTAGTTTTGGTGTCTCTCTTCCCAACCCCCCCCCCCTCTCTCTTCTCCATGGATTTCTGTGAAATGTGAAATTAGTTTTAAGAGACTGCTGCTCTCTCAAACATGATTGAAACTGGCCACTGGGTTCAAGAGTACCTGGGGAAAGGGCTGATAGACAGATGGGCTTTCTGTAAGCCTGTGTTCCTCTGAACTCTTGCACTATTAAGTGAGATTAATAAAGTGCTGAGGGGGTGGAGTTATTTTACCTCTGTCATTGTTTAGTTCAAATTCATCCAACAATAACTGTAATAGTGTATTAACTGTATTTAAAAATATTTTAAAACAACAGCTTTCTACCTTCTGTTTCCAGAACTGCTGTGCAAGATCAGCAATTTACACTGGGTTGTGATAAGAGAGAGCTTTTGAACAGCCATTATGCTGCACAAGTATGTGGGGAACAGCTCATCATTAATTTAGAACAGAGGGAACTTTGCAATTCTGGAAGAAAGACTAGGAAGTGTCGTTTAAATGTGCCTCTCTCCTTTTCTCTTTTCACTGTTTCCGCACCAGCCTGGTGTGTAACCAGATAGTTTTCTGAGACCGCTGTTAGCAGGCAGAGTTTAGTGTGCAGGCACCAATCCTAATATTATGGGAGCTTAGAGGCCTTTGAGTGCAGAACAAATTGGTTTTAAAAGCAATAGCAATTGCTTAAAAGGATCATATTACAGTAATAGATTTGAAAGCTTACACTGTGTGCAATGCAGCAGATGAGAGCCGATGATATAGATGAAGTACTTTGTGAGCTGCTGGGAGCAAAGCAGCTCATGATTATTGCATTGACAGAGGTGGGTTGTGGGGGCAGCTGACACCTCATTAAAGTCAGGGCTTTCAATCCATCCATGACTACCGTGGGACTTGGGGAGGGTGTGGGAGCAGCACTATTAGTCACAGGCTGGATGAGAGAAGGAGAACCTGTATCTGTATATTCAGTAGTGCTCTGCACTGACTAACCTAAATGCTGCTGTGGTAAACATAATAGTAATTATCACTAAGAGGAAATGAAGAAAAAAAAAAAAAAAGAAAATAGGAGTCCCAAGTAAAGGGAACTCTAAAGAGATCTGCATGAGCCTGACAGAAGACACCAAGGCCCAGACCCCCAAAGCTGTTCGAATGAGAGTCAGGGGGCTGGATAACTTTTAAGATCTCGGCAACAGTCTGGAGAGACAGAAAAGGAGCTGGTGGTCTGCTAGCTTGTTCATGACAGCCTGCTTTTCATCCATTTTGAGAGGAAGCATGAAAAGCTGAGCTGTCAATATTTTTCAAGATGTTCATGCTATTGGGAATTTCTTGAGCTTTTATTTACTATATCATAATATTTGCATTCTGGTTTACATGTGGTATATGCATCAGAAGTAATTTGAAATGCTAAAAGTTTCTTTGCCTGGCTGCCTAAATACCGCAACACCTTGTTTGGCAGACTGAAGAAAAGATCAAAAGTGTTTTGGCTGTAACTCCCTTCCATGGTCAAATCAAGACCTCGATTTCCTCAAACACAAACTCCTCATTAGGACCACACTTTAGCAGCAATAGTTTACATCTCTAAAATAGAACAGTTATTATTAGCTAAAGCCAAAACATATTCAATCAGATTCTGGTTTGGGGATGTTATGGATGGCATGTAAAATGAAGTACTAATGACTGACAAAATAGCACAGCAATGAAATTCTATTCATAAATTCATGCTCACTAGTTTCCAACTATTGTTAATGGCAAATTCTTTCTGGATGCCAGCAAGGCAGGAATGGGAAGGCAGAAAAACAGAAATCACTAAACTAAATTTTAATGTGCGTGCACATAATACACACGTGTGATTTTTTACAAGTGAGATAATGCCATGTCCATTCCAAGTGCTGCTCTTCTGCTGTTCCATCTGTACAAAGGGTTCTTACAGCAATTATAAAAAATACAGAAGACGAAGGGAGGAGCAAGGGAGTATATGACCCAAGAGAAGCATACAAATCGTGTGGACACATACTGTGTGGACAGTTTGCGCTGGCTCACAGACAGCACAAGATGAGTCTGTCTTGCAGAGGATGCCACTTTGTGCTCTATCCCCTGGCTTTAATATGTTACAACCATCCTGCTGACCCTCCAATGGCTGTAGGGATGGTTCTTAAAATGTAAGCCAAAGATAAGCAATACAAAAGTGTCCACTTGCTGGTGGAGCAAGATCTTCAAAGATCTGAGCTTTTGCTATTCATCTTAAGGGCATGTTATTGCTTAAGTCATGCAACAATATACAGTTTAGTATTGTTAACTATTTCATTGCTGGGTAAGACTTGCAAGGAAAAACTAGAATGATAAGTAATAGGAAGATATACACTAATCACTCTCACTGGCATCTCATTTTGGCCACGTCACAGTTACATTTTAATCTGAGCTTCATATTTGCATTATAAAGGATTGTCTTGAAACTATTTGCTATGAAATAAGCTGATATTCTGAATGTTCTGCTGTTTACTTGACAACCTGACTTTACATCACAATTTGACACTACTGTGACCATAAGATGATAAAATTTAAGTTCCTAAGGACAGAAAGGAAGGCAGGGTGATAATCTTGGACTTTAGGAGAGCAGATTCCGTCTTCCTCAGGATACCATGGGAGGCTGCCCTACAGCAATATGAAGGATGTTTGCATTCGTTTGATCTTCAGGAAGAGTCTCCTTGAAGCACCAGAATGGTCTGTTCCAGTGGGCAAGGAAATGAGCACAGGGGACTGGCTTGGGAACAGGGAACTCCAGACTGAAATAAAATGCATCCTTTGAGGTTTTCTCATATGACAGCAAAGATCGGCAAGAGTCATGCAAGTAAATGCAGACGAAAAGGTTGATGTGTGCTTTCTGCAGTGTTGTATCTTAGTTGTTCTGAAAGTTTTGAGACAGATTCTGTGTTCTGTTTCACTAGAGGAAGCAAATGTCTCTTCCCCAAGTAAAAATAACATACAGATCTTTGAAGGCAGGACATATGTATCTGCCACAATATTGCAAGGCATTTTGACGAAGCAGGGCATTTGAAATGCTTATTTCTTGTTTCTCCCTACTGAAATCAATGTGTTCTTCACAAGCTAGGATGGCGTGGTGGGACTCCATGTTGACTAGAATATTGAGGCAGATCTGCCAAACTCTTTTTTTCTTCACTTGGACACTCCCAAGACTGCAAAAGATCTTTTAAACTCAAACCCAAATTTTATTTTAACAGAAACTAGATCCCATGGCTTTGAAAACAGATAAAACTTAGAGTGAGACAAAACAGAAATGAAAGCATTTGGAAACTGAATTCCTTCTTGCCCACTATATCCTGGCAGGAAGGGTCCTTTTTTCAGGCTTCCTCTCAGTCCAGCAGCTCAGGAACTTTCTGCATTGGAATAAAATCTCCTCTGAGAAGATCTTCTTTGAAACTCTAGGAAATACCTTTTGTGCCGTCACCAAGGCCTGGCTGTGTGTCTGCTCTTCTGAGCAGTTTGCCGATCTCCGCTCTGCACTTGCTGAGTTCTCCTCAGACCCTCAGCATAGGTTCTTACACATTGTACTCAGTGATGAGGTATTTTTATTTGATTGCTATTTAATTTGATTCTTAGATTATACAGTATCTAAAAAACTCACCCCAAAAAATGAAAGGGGCTGATAAGAGGGGAACTATCTGGCAGGAGTGGGGGAGGATGTTGGCAGATATAAACTGTCAAAGGAGGTTTATTTTAAGATCAGCTTGGCACTGAATGTATATGGTGAAAGGACAGCATGTAAAGAGAAGTCTCTGACCAAGTTTTTAGGATTGGTTTCTTTGTTGTTTATTTTTTCTTTAGCTTTAATGCTTAATACTATATAAATTGCATGGCATGATTGGAAGAACTGGCCCATAGAGGAGATTGCTGTGGTTGTCAGAGAAGGACAGAATAATGAAGATCTTCAGAAGGTTGTATAGGAGGCAAGGTAAGAAAAGCTAGAAGAGGTAGAGAAGTGTCAAGCACTGGCAAAAAGAGAAACTGAAATGGAGGGATGATTTTGCGGTATGGTAAGATGTTGGTTTGTAGCAATATTGTGAATACCATAAGAAATTTCAGTCTATATTATACATAGACTCGTCTAGCAAGGTAAGTTGCATGTAGGAAAGAAATTATCTGATAAATATATGTTAGCATAATAAAGTAGCTTAGCTCACAGTCTCTTTTTAGTTTTAATAGAAAACTGCAAGAGGCATATACATGTTTTTTCAAAGACTTAGTTCATTCAGTTTAATGCCATGTAATGCCACTGGTTGGCATAAGGCTGTTCTAGCCCCCAGTTTTGGCTCTCATCTATTTCTAATCTGGAATTGTGAAACTAAACTATCAAAGAATCTCACAGTACCTATTTAAAGCAATGGTTTCAGATGGATAGAGAGGGAAAACTATACATTACCTTTCTTTTCTTTTGCTTTTAAAAGGACTGTGTGCATAGAAAATAGTGCTGATATTTTGGTCATTCCACTCTGAGACACAGACAGCTGTGCAGAGGAGGACCCAGGCCCATCTCTGAGTCCACTAGCAATAACAGATGTGTGGCTGTACAACTCACCAGAATAGATGCCATGCCACCAGTGGCTGTGGTGGCAGGACAAAGACCTGGTCAGGCCAGGGAGATGGTGACTTCCAGGCAGTTCATACGGGAAGGAAGGTCTGGGCTTGAGGGGACAGCGCAGTCCCCAGCAGTTAGTCACAGCAACAGGTTGAAGTCCCAGAAAGGGCCCTGTTTCATGGCAGGCATGCGCATAGGGAGCTCAGAGAGCTATTCCTTAATGAGGCTGCAGCATGCCAGTCTTTAGATTGGCATGAGTCAACCCTTTGGTTTTTAATCTCTTCCTCTGCATGCATAGTGACTATTCGTGAGAGGATTACTATGAAGTGCCCTGAAACTAAATGGCATGCTTAGGATCCCATGGCTACGTGAACAAAAGTCACAGGCAAGCTTGGATAGCACAAGGAAGATGCAGCCTTGTTCACGTTTTCCAAAAAGATCAGATACTCAGTGTCACACTCTTACTCGCATTTATCCAAATTCACAATCCAACATCAGCTCTAAAAGTTCAATTGCTGTTGCCAGTATGTAAGCGAGATACCTCACATGCGTGTCACCTCTTCAGGATCACCTTGTTCCTACACCTCGAGAAGTCAAGCAATGGGAGCAGGTGATCACATCAGCTGAGAAAGTAGGCAAGCCAGTATCTTCTGCAGATCTAATTTTTTTAAGTGTTCTGAACAAGTATGTGCCTGCCTGGATTTACCCTGTAAGACATAATACCCAACTGTGTAACTACAGGGTTACTGCTTGCCAAAATAAGACTCCTGTAAAGGTGAAATTTTGTGTAGATACAGGTACGTCAGGTTCACCCTTGTCTCCAGAGCGCATTTTGCAGTGTTTCACAGTCAAAGTGACACACATATGCTCAGCAAAACAAAACCCCTTCCACTGGGGTTGAGGGGAACAGGGGCATGCTAAAGAAAGAGGAAAATGAGCCACAGTCATTAACTAGGTCACTTCCACTTGGTGTAAAAGTGCTCCTCTAGTAGTCAGGTTAGCCTCCGAAATACAGAACTGTCTGGGCTCAAGTTTCCTTCTGTGATTGCTGTTTCTGCCTTTAGATAAGTGGGCAAAAAGAAGGGAAAAATTCTGGTATAAAAATTGGTGTTTTCAGCAGATTAATGTATGATTGTGGATTCTAGTGAAATTATTCTAACTGCCACTGATTGAACATGTGGTTTAGTTTTGTTTCATGAATCTATGTAGCTTCTTTAAAAAAAACCCTCTGTAGCAGCTGCATTGGCTTCTGCTAATATTTACTTCCCTTACAGAAAAGCCTAAGCAGTTCAGCAAAAGCTTAAAACCCTTTCTTTATTTTTTTTTGTTTCCAATCGTGTCTTTGAAATGCAAGTTTCTGCTGGAAAATGGAACACAAGCTTCTCTCTAGTGAGTGGGAGGGAGGTTGTAGTGTTAGATCTTCTCTCAGAAAGCCTCTTTGACCCCAAACAGGAGGTCGAAGCATTTTGGCCATCAAACCTCCCAGACAAGGGGTTTTACAGCATTTGAAGATTTAGAGATAACAATGTTTTTTCCAGGAAATCTCTCAAAGAAGAGGGAAGGGTATTATTATTGTTGTTTTGTTGTATCAGATAGACCCCTGACTGGAGACACTGTCCTTGCTGGAAAATTGATTACAGTTCAGATTTGAAAAGTGAGTGTTTTCGCTGCTTTTAGTTACCATATTAGGTTTTCATAAGAAAAGAAAATAATAAGCCTAGTTTCTCATGTTCCTGTTACTTCCCTGAGAACTCTGTGTCACAGCGACTTGCTGAATGTGAAGCAAGCTGCTGCTTTTTTTCCCTCCCCCTCTAGTAAACAGTTGCTTTAGGACTGATTCAAGTAACCTGATACCACTTGATGTATTTTTGCTGGAATATGGAGCCTACATAAATTGCACCATAAGCAAATTTCTTTATAATGGAAGGATCGGGAAGCTGCAGCTTGGCAGGCCGTTTCATTGGTGTGGTTTTTTTTAAGGTGGATTTTCCAGATGCTTTTTAACAGATGGTATTGGAGACTTTTGCAAAAGTGTTAGGAACATGCAGTTGTCACTGTTCGTACAGAGCATCCCACCTGTAGACAAAATGCTGTACATTCAGAAAAGATCCTATCTGCCTGACAGATACCACTCTACAACTAGAAAGAAAAACTGCTGTTATTTGCCCTTCCCAATGTGCCTAATTATTTATTACCAATGTTACAGGAGCCCAGAGGCTCCTGAAAAAAAACAATCCTCGCACAGTCTCAAATACTGATTCAAAGTTAGTCCCCTCTCCTGCAGAGATCAACTGACAAAAAAAATCTTCAAAAAAAGGAGCAAAAAACCTTATGCATTTCATTAAATCAAAATATCTTTCCTCTGTGACTGGGATGCAGTCTTTGATACAGGGACTTATTTAGATACAGGATGGGCAGATGTAAGTGATCCTGCAGTGTGGTGTGATGCAGGCAGGTGCTCTTCCAGTGCTGGCCCCAAAAAGGAGCTGGAACAGAGCTTCAAGCAGGAGAGTTTCCTCCCAGCTGAGCAAAACCTCTTGTAGATTATGGCTAGAGTGGGATCAAGCAAACCAGCTGGATCTGCTGCACACAGAGTGCATCACACAGAGTGCATCCCAGTACTCCCCTTCATTTGAGTGGGTTGCTGCTCTCCAGTAAGCTGACCTTGCATTCAAATTTCTCTTTTCAATTGTTCGCACTGGAAGTAAGGTTTATTAAAGGAGCCAGAGGGAGACCGAAGTCCTTGGGGCATCCACGGGATGTATATAGCAAGCAGAGCTGTGAGAGAGGATTCCCCAGGCTGCCTTGCCAGTACATATTTTGGTCTTGCAGAGCTTCACCTCTGAGGGAAAAGGAGAAGTAAAGCTTCAGGGCACCTTTATTTCCTTATTCCCACTGAGGACACTGTCAACAAGTGTGCCACATAAACCAGAAAGATGCCTGTAACACTAATGCCATAGCAGCTAAGCAAACTCATGTAGGTGCCATGCTGGTGATGCCTTTGCTAGGATTTCCTGACAGCTCTGAGAAAAACAATTCCTCATAAGGCCAAGACTTATTCCTGCTATCAGTGGGAGCTGCCATCCCTTCCTGCATTCAAACAACAGAGCAGGAAACCCTGGCCAGCGATTTTGACATGGGAAGTACCTACCTTGTTCACTTGGCACGAGCTGAGGTACTGGGAAATTCTCTGAACTATGCAGACCATGCAACCTCTGTCACCACGTTGTCACAACAGGAGAGCTCCATTACAACCCATTAGAGCTCCCAGATCATTCAGCCTTGATCACCACGTCATTACAGTATTATCTGTCCCCAAGATATTGCAGAGTAGCGCACCTTCCGCCAGCTCTTCCTCTTGCCGTGGTGTGCGAATGCATGTTTCACGCGGCTGAGCTGTTCGTCAGGCTGTGCCCCACGGGAGTTTCTCCTGATAAGGTGAACCTTCACGCTCTGCCCAGAAATGGAGCCTAGCCCCTCAGAAGGAAGGAAAGAAAGAGATCCCCACTTTATTCCTTTCACTGGAAAGAATGTTGCCCAGTGATCAGATCGCAGTAAATGGGAGATAGGAGGCTGGAATGCAGCTCCTACCTTATCAGCTCCTGGCCCCTGCCTCAGGAACGCTTTGTCATCTCATAGCATTTATTATGGGCTTACCAAGCATCAGAAAAGCTTCTGGGTTTTGAGCTTCTGCTGCTAAATAACTTGTGTGATGATGAATGAGTACTTTAAACTTACAGCACATTGCTTCATTCATCTCCAAAACTCTTAACAGGAATTTCACAGGGCTCCCTGGAAACTCCATGCTCATAAATTGCTTTAAGAGTCTTTCTTGAAAGGCTGTGAAGACACAAAGCATATCTTCTTGTTATGTGCAAATAGTGTAATAACCTTAATTCCAGATTATAATTCCACAGCCAAACGGTAATGACCGGCTCAAATTCACACTGCTGGGGTTTGTCTGCCCTGCATCCATGCTGTACTACTGCCTTTGGCCTGGGTTTCCTCTAGGTCCCGTGTAGCATAGTTGTGGCTGAGAAACTTAACTTTTCTTTTAGGGGTAACTTTTTTGAGTTCAAAGTCTCTGAAATAACCTGATATCCTGATAAATTACCCAATAAGAAGCTCCTTCAAAGACAGTGTCAGAGGCTCCAGTTCAAAGAAATGGTTACAAGAAGCTAAGCCGTGCATCATCACATAATAATTACGATAACTAGGTCCTATCCCTTAGCCTTATGCTTTAACTATTCAAAAATGAGGGTATAGCCTTAAAAAGCTGTTTTTAAAATATGTTTAGAATATGTGGCAACCTGGTTTCCCTAAGCAAAAGATTATCTCTGATGCTTGCTAACGGCTGAGGAAGAGCTGGCCTGTGCCTGCCGGAGGGATTT